>NC_134648.1:38664995-38964995 GCF_030463565.1 Pelecanus crispus | reverse complement strand
ACGATCTAAATATCCAAGTACCAGAAGAAAAAGAGCAGATGTTGTAAGATGCATATACTTATGAATGTGTTTGTGAGGAAGGAGAGAAAGCAATCAGGAGGTATGACCTGCTGGTTTTAGATCACTTCTGGTCTTATCCTGCAGTCCTCGCTCTGGCAAAACAGCCATTGAAGTCGTTCAGAGCTGCCTGAAAAAGGAGTAAAAAATTTTGTTCTGATCCAAAGTCGATTGAAGATAACAAAGATTTTTTTATTTTGAGGATTTGGTCCATTTTGTAAACACAGAGAAAGAAAAGATTGTTTCTACAGATGAACTTAAGGGACTTAAAAATCAAAGTCTTATTGAAAGTCAGTGGGACCTAAGTTTCTGAATAATTTTGAACCTTTAATATGAGTGAACTCGCTATCCAATTCCACCTGAAATGCTTAGAACTGCTTTTATCATTACATATTCCAGCAAAATTTAAATTGGTACCTGCCACAAAGTTCAGCCAGATGAATTAATGTCATTAATGCAAACACATTACTCATAAAACAGGATTCTTTTTCCTTCCCTAAATCAATCATTAAACCAGAAATAATTTAGTTCCTAGCAAGCAACCCCTACTTGCTTCATCTCAAAGCAAATTAGTGTTATACACACTTTTGCCAAAATAGTCCACAGTTTTGCGTACTTTGTGAAGGCATTTCCCCAAAAAACAGCAGAATGTTAAATTTCAGCACCAGATTTCTTTGGAGCTGCTTTTTTCTGCAGAGGGAGCATCTCTATTTGAACATATACAAATGAATGAATATGGGTTGTCTTGATACTACTGTGAGTCAGCTCAAGAAATGAAAAGAATACTCTCCTTTTGTCTTTTGAATAGCTTAGGTAAGGCTTATTGTAAGCATGGCATATCATCCCTTCATTATGAAATATTGAGAAATATTGAAAGTTTTTGTCCAACCAGGATATCTGTATACACACACTTATACCTTTTATTGTTGTGTCTCCAAGACATGTGATAACATTTGCAGTTTCTTTTGTTTTCCTGATAATATTTTCATTGCAAAGTTTTTGATAATTTTTCCGTCTCCCTTTTTTGTTTCTTTCCCCCCGTGTATTTCTTTTTAGACAGTCTAGCTGAATTAAGTGAAGAATTAAACTATATAATACAGCCTTATTATAGGCAGAACAAAATGAAGATGATCTGATGAGATAAATCGCTGAAGGTTAATAGCTTTTTTAAAATCAATCTTCCTTACAAAGGAAAAGGGTAAATGGCTTAGTGGATGAAGCCTTGGCCTCTCACCTTTCTGACCATAGTTCAAGTCTAAACTGTGAGGGTCCCGAGTTACATGCTTTATTGGGCTGAGATCAGTCTCTAGTGGGCAGGAGTCTGTATTACAAGATTCATGGATGTATTTTTCCATACAGGCGGTAGCAGAACGTGAGGCTGATACAGACTACTCTATCATCTCCCTAAGCAGTGAGGCTGACGGACCAAAGTTAGTGTCACCCTGAGCAAAGCGTGAGGACGTTCCAGCTTGCAGCTCTCTGTGCTGTGTCCCTGCCATGCACTGATTATGGGGACAGGCCTCCAGAGCACCTTAGAGCCTTTTGTCAACAATAAATATAATGGTCTCCATTTAACAAACAAAAATGAGGTGCCTTTTTTAATAATAATTAACAGATTACTAGGGAGCTTTAATAATTATAATTGATCATTTTTCATATCAAGTTCAAGCAAAGAAATAATTTATCTCAGCTGTTATTCATAAGGAAGGCAAAATTTCAGAGAACAAAATAATTGAAGTGTCAATTAAGAAGTTTAAGTAAAAGTGGGGAAATTAAAAAAACCCAACATTTCTAGCATAATTTATTAGTATGTTAATCAAGTTTTAATCAGATATTAGTCTGATAATTTATGTATTCCCATCAGTCATGTGCATGAAATGACTATTAAATAAGCTTCTTTCTGATTTAGTTTTAATAATATGTTTTAATAGAAAAGCACACTGCATTCTGAGCAGCAAAATGAGCAACCCAAACTGTCTACTGAATAAACATACAAGGCACACACAGAAAAAAGCTTTCAGTTAAGGAAGCTGTTGTAAGCATGATTTTTGTAAGCAAAGATATGTTCCCTTGGGACCCAACTAAAAGCAGAATTTCTTAATCTTATGGGAAAGTTTATTTTCTGAGCCAAAACAATGTAGGAAAAACCTGTTATTTAAATGTGAAAGGAAAGTGTTTTGGTTTACCTGTTTGGCCTTTGCAGCAAGATACAGAGAGTCTTGTGTGAAAGTATTCATCTGTGTGTCTGTGTATTGTGAATGTTGTGCACAAGCTTAAAATCAGATATATAAAATGTGTATTCTTGCTACTGAAAACACTGGGCATGCTTGTAGTGATTAATAATTAATATACAAATATAATTTGAAAGTAATGTGTATGCTAAGACTTAGGAATTGAGTGTACGTTAAAACGTGCATACATTCACGACACTAACGTACTCATCCCAGTGATTTTTAATGATTATTGCTTACTGTTAATTCAAACCACCTGCAAGTCCCTTTGTTTTGATCAAAGCACTTTTTCTCCCTTGAGACTGATGGATGGCTTTGTAATTTGTGAGGTAATATGTTAAAGGTCATGAGTTAATACGTCCTGTGGAACTTGCTCTTCTTCTTGCCTTCATTTCCTAAATGGGTGAAGGGAATAGCTTTATTTTTCTGTGTATGTGGAACTCCTGTACACTAAATGTATGTGTGCTCACATTTATGCATGTGTTTATGTGTGCGTATCTCAGTGTGTATACATACATACAAATGCACAGAGTCACCTTTAAGACAATTTTATGCAATACTTCTTTTTGAAACAATCTATCGCTGTCTGAATCAAGTATTATTATTATCCTTTTTAAAATTAAACTACCCACAAAACATGCATTTACTTTCAGCTATAGAAAATGCTAATAATGCTTTTAGAATGGTCTTTAAAAAGTCTAATTATATCATTTAAAAAAGGAAAGACCAAAGGGCAAGCTAAATTCTCCTAACATAAATCAGACTTTTTTATTTCAATGACTTTAAAAACCTCAAATGCAGTAATTTTAATAGCAATGAAAGAATGAATAAGTCATAACTCCGCCTGATCACATAACTGTCTATAACTGTTATTAAATGCTCCAAAATAAGTGAACTCATTATGTTTCTGCACTGCTTTTAGCTAATCTAAGATTCTGCTCACTTAATCATGCAGAAAAGGCTTTAGCACAGTTTTAGACCCTCAGCAAGGTCACTTCAATGCCTTTTTTTTCTGTTCTGCACTGATCATTTAAGAACAGCACTTTGACCCGAAACTGATGATCTCTCATATAAGCTTGAATGCTTAACCCCGAAAGGGCTGTGTTTCAGATGTACATTTGCACAGCCTATTGTCATATTTGCTGCAAACTGAGCCAGACTCTCTTTTCAGGGAAGGAGGAAATGCCAATCAGAATTTGTAGATGTCGTGCGCATGATGAAAGTACATTTTATGATACCTTCAGAGACCGAAGTAGTGATTTTTAAAACACATGCTCCTGCTATGAACTCTTTAATGAGTTCTAATTGGTTCTAGAGGTATGGCAATTAAATGGTGTTTTTTACTGTATGTTTCTGTCAGACAATATATAAATCTTACATGTAGTCTTTTCCTAGAAATCGAATTCATTTAGGCATGATAACTCATTTAGACATCTCTTGCCTACAGTAAAACTATAAACACATGTGAAAGCTAGGGAACAAATATTGTCCCTTCTTCTCTTTATGGTGTCTGTGCTACAAAGCAAAGTGCTTTTTAATGTCAGCAAAGTGTCTTCAGAAATCAGGAGTAGAGGCCAAATCCTACACCACTGTAGGTAACAGAAAAACTCTTATTGATTCAGTGGCAGCAGGCTTGGGCTTTGAATCACAAATGAAAGCTGTAATTCTGGAACGCTAGTGCACATGCTGAACTTTACTCATCTGGTTTGTGCTGTTGATATCAACAGGGTGACTTCACCTGAGTAAAGTTACAGACAACTTTATCCTACAGGCATTTATTTCCTGATGTGCGCTTTCCTTTCTCTCCTCATCTGCGCGCACAGTCAGGAGGAGGCATAAAGCAGCCGTAGCACATATGCAGAGTGGTTATCAGGTGTGTTAAAAAAGTAATCATCATCCAGCACCACTGTCCTCTACACATGTTTCAAAAATACTGTCTTTTTTCTCCTTTTTCTTTTTTATGCTTTAAAGGGAGAATATGTTTGGCATGGATGAGAAATCATTCACATATTTCCCCCCCCCCCCCCCCCCCCCCCTTTTTCTGAGGCTTAGCAATGCAAAAGCAAAATTTTGGTTTATCACATTTAATTACAAATGAGGATAAAAATAAAAGAAAATAAATCCTAAGGAGGGCATTCAATCAGTTCTACATTGCCCAATGCAGCTTTTCCCGCTGTCATGGAAAATCTATAGCTGTGCTTACCTGCTATGGAGAGCCAAGCACTTGTCCCTCACACTTTCCTGGGAAATGAAATTATCTTCTTTTCTACAGATATAAAATATACTTTCAGATTGTATAATTTCTGGCCATTCAGTGCTGCCTGGGGTTAGAGTCATAAAATCTAGATTGTAGATCTATTATGGTTCTTCCCCAGAGACAGCATTGGTGGGAAGAAACCCTCCCCGCCCCCTGGCCCTGGGATGGGGAATGGGAGCAGTATGCAAAGGCATTTGTACTTCATGGCAGTGCATTTGTTCCTCAGACTACTTGAAGAATAGCAAGGATGTGTAAAATGGTGTCATCACTCCCTCAGACTGTGGGATGATGGGTGCATTTACAAAGGACGTGTGCTTTTCAGCTGTATGGAAAGACAGTTTTCCCTGTACTGCCATAAATCTTATGGCTATCACGGCTCCTCTGGGCCTTGCATTGGTCATGTCTGTTGGGGAGCCACAGCTGATTGTTTAGAGTCGGTCTGTGGTGTTAAACCATAAACTCTTCCAGTCACATATTATTCAATGTTTTTACTGTACTGTCATGGTTTAGCCCCAGCCAGCAACTAAGCACCACGCAGCCACTGGCTCACTCCCCCTGCCCCGATGGGATGGGGGAGAGAATTGGAGGAGTAAGAGTGAGAAACACTCCTGGGTTGAGACAAGAACAGTCTAATAATTGAAGTAAAGTAAAATAGTAATGATAATAATATAATAATGATAATAACAATAATAATATCCAAAGCAAGTGATGCACAATGCAATTGCTCACCACCCGCCAACCAATACCCAGACAGTTCCTGAGCAGCCATCGCTGCTCCCCGGCCAACCCCCCCCAGTTTATATACTGAGCATGACGTCATATGGTATGGAATAGCCCTTTGGTCAGTTTGGATCAACTGTTCTGGCTGTGCCCCCTCCCAGTTTCTTGTGCACCTGGCAGAGCATGGAAAGCTGAAAAAGTCCTTGACTAGCATAAGCAGTACTTAGCAACAACTGAAAACATCAGTGTGTTATCAACATTCTTCTCCTCCTAAATCCAAAACACAGCACTATGTCTGCTACTAGGAAGAAAATTAACTCTATCCCAGCTGAAACCAAGACATGTACCTAAGCACAACTGGTCCCAGGCCTATAGGCACTGCTGTAATGCACTTGATGTAAAGGCAGTATAGTAATTCCCAATGTCACATCCTAGCTCTTGATGCTTTTGCAACACTTCAAGATCTTAAGATAAAAAAAAAAAAAAAGCTTTAGGCTCACAGAGGGTTAGAAAAAATGGAATATGTATTTCTTGTATAAAATTGTACTTTGGCGCATAATAAATGGGTATTGTTGTATTTTCTGCAAAGACCAACATAGGAATTACATTATGAATATTCCACAATGGAGCAGCGCGTTCACAAAAACAAAAAAACAACCAAAACCAATAAATAATGGAACAACCCTTCAGCTGGACATAGAAGAACAAAATATTATATTTTAATACTGTTTGCTTGAGGACAATATTTAATTAAAATGTAAATTTTCATTCATGCTATTTAGATATATGATTGAGCCTTGAATTGGTGCTCCATTTCTTATTTTAGGTAAGAAAGTGTACATATAGGGGTTTGAGGGAGGCAAGCTCAAATATGCCTCCAGAAGAGGAAGGAATGTGCCCAGTCCCTACTAGAAAGGTGGTGTAGTCAGAGCCCCATTTTTCTGTCTCTTTTCTCATATCCATTCAGGAACTTCAGAAAACATGTTTGGTGAATGGTGTAACCAGGGGGTTGTAGGGCCCTTTGCAGTTGTTGCACCCTGTCCCACATTCTGACTGTGAAATAAGGCCACGGAAGCACTTTAACAAGTCAGATTCATACTGCCCTGTTCTGCGTATGATAAATCATTGTGACACCATGGTACTGCCACTGGGCAGTGCCACAGAATCGCTGCTGCAAGGAGAATCTTTTCTGTTTTTCTAAGTCTGTGCTCTCATCTAAACAGGCTAGCTCTTCACTGGGAAAACAAAATCCAGCTGCTTAGCAGCAAGAAAAGTCACATCTTGGACTGAATAAATAAAAGCTAGATATTACTACTAGAATGGCAAATGAAGAGATTTTCTACAGGCAAGCACAAAGCAAAATCCGATTCTAAGCATTTCAGAGCATAAGCAGTATCTGCATCCAAATCAGAATTACATAAATGTGATCCACATTCTTAATTCACTAAATCTAAATCCCAAAATCTGATGATTGTGTGTGTGTGTCATGTGGATGGAGGAGAAGGATTTCTATCACATTTCATCTCTGTATTTTGCCACTTGAGTCCATGTGAGATTTAGGAAATGCTTTAGGGACATCCAAAGAGCAGTTCTGCAAGCAAAATTACTAAATTCACGTGGTTATGATTTATGAGGACATAACATTATTTATACATATTTGGGTAAGTGCTGTGTATTAGCAATCATGTTTATAACCCCCAATGTTTAGCACATTTTAGCATGAATTATTATGTATGTGAAATACTGTGAAGTTGTTTTAGAATACTATAAAGTATTTACTCCTAATAAATACGTTTGCAAACATCCAGACTGGCCAGTGAATTAAAGCAGGGTGAGAGGCATGAATCTGTACTTATTAAAGTCAGTGTGACTCCAAAAGGAATCACATCAAACTCTAATATTTTTTTTTCCCCCAGAGGACTGACCAACTACAAAAACTGAAACTGGCTAAACTGAAAACATCACAAAATCAAAATATCCAGGCAGGAAAAATTCTGGCTGTATAATCAGTTAGCCACTTGTAACTTTTTTCCTGCTAATTTTGTTCATAGTGTTGGAGCACCAGACCTGAATAGACTGCTTGTAGGATTTTGGAACAGAAGCTATGCAGGATTTTTAACTGGTACTTTCCAAATGTGTTTTTTAGCAGTAATTCTTTTGATTTACCTTTTTTATCCAATGTTTTTCACACTATGCTGGACCACAGGGAGTTATGGTTTGAAGGCCTTATTTGAAATAGTGGGTCTTATTTAGGATGCAAATCCATGCAAATTTTAATTTCTATAAACCACATTGGTTTCTCATCTGCCAGCAACATACAACTCAGACATCCATATTTGTAAATATTTCAACTGAATTGTAAGCAAATTTGTGTTGATTCAAGGTTTTTCCATGGGAATCACTAAAACTACATTAAACGGATAACTTTATTGTGGTTCATATTTTGTTTCCCAGTAACACCGAAAATAGCTCAGGATCTTGGTAATGTTAGGTTAATGGTTGCACTGGATGTTCTTAAAGGTCTTTTCCAACCTAAATGATTCTAAGATTCTATCTTCTGTATCCAGTGTAATCCTAGCATGAGAATGAAGAAACTGTTCAGACCCCCTAACAAACAATTGAGTTAAACTATTGTTCATGTTTGTAGTGTTTTATAGTACGATGCAGTGCAGTACAGATACCACTATAGCCCGCCGGTATCCAGAACCTTTTAAATCAAATTACAGATAAGCCCAATTGAAAAGTGGCAGTAAGCTAAGGTAAGGCAAGAATGGACAGGGATGTTTGCAACCCAAATTATTGAATGGATTTGCAGAGAAACAGAGATCTGCTGGAGGAAACAGACAAAGGTGGCTGAGAAACACACTGAAGCACACAGAGTTAGAATGCAATAGGTAGACACGGCTTCCTCTCCAGGTACAGAGACACACAATTTAAAACCTGTACAGTATATAGTGTAAATGTATTTTAAAAGTCAATCAAATGATCAAGAAAAGACAAAAGGAATGTGCTTTCAATACTGCCCTGGAGGTTGCTAGGTGTGTGTTCTATCAGCTTCAGTTAAAGGGATTGAAATTTTTAGAGGTATCTGGAGGGAGAAGACATTAATCTTTGTACTTACATTTAAAAAAAAAAAAGAATTAAGAGTAGGTTGTGTCTTTAAAAAGCAAATAAAAATGTAGGTTTTGCTAGGCAGCAATATTTTCATGAATTCTTATTACTTAACCTAATTTTATCTAAATTATTGATTAATCTATCAAGCTTCAGCAAATATTTCTTTCAAAATCACACCTACGTGCTATGGTGGTGCATTGAAGGAGAATTGTACATTACCTAGTCAAATAATGTGAAATATTTTTTCCAAAACCTGAAATAAGGAGAAATCTTAATTTTCTCCCTTTCTAATGGTGTATTCCTATACAGGAAGAAGAGGCTGGTCAGCTAACCCTTCTTTAGTGTGTCTCCTTTGGACAGTATTTACTCCAACACTGTACTCCTACCTGTGCTGGTCCTTTCATCAGTCAAGAGTCTAAAAGGGATTGGGAGATCCCTCCATATAGTGAAGATGCTGTAGCACTTAGAAGCAAGTTTGCACTGCTCAGACAGCATAAAAGTTAGCTTAGCATCACCCCAAGGTCACTTTTGGGCTGAAGATATATTTAACCAGAGTTAACTCTGAGCACTTGTGTTACCCCGTTGCCTAAATGCCAGTATAAGCAGCATAACCAAGATGACCTTCTGCCATGCAGACCAGGCAACAGAAGAGGGCATCCAGATAATTGCAGTTGGTGTAATGCAGAACAGCTTTTAGATTGTTTTAATTTATATTTTGGACTGGACCAGTACCTGCATGGCTCCAATTTTGGAGGTATTTGAAGGTCAACTTTACATCACCTTTTCATGTTTGACTCATGGCTTTTCCTATTCTAAAAAGAAGAGAGATATTTCCAGTTCTGCTTCTGCTCCTGTAAGAAAAAGGATGAGTGGGTTCTGCCCTTCAAGCAAGAAGTAGTCCTTATATAAGAGTGTACTGGTGGTAGTTTTAGCCCTGGAAAGTAGAAGGAAAATATTTTGATAGCATGGAGTTAATATAAGATTCTTTTCCCCCCAGTCTGAAAAAGAGAGGGAGTAGAAGCATCCACTTTTCTTCCAGATCACCTTGAATATCATCAAATATCATCAAAACCACTGGCTGATCTTAGTAGACATAAGGAAAAAAAAGAACTATTAATCCAAGCCTCTGACTGATGATGATGTCAAATCCATAGCTTTCTAGAATTTGGGATGAGCATTAGAGAAAAAGGGAGCCTAGAGGGTTTCCTATGTTTAATTTCAAAGCAGACTGCATTTTCTAGCTTCCAGTCATTTTGTTTAGCTTCTACTGAAATTTCTGTATTTCGATAAAACAGAAGTTATTCAAGTACTTGCAACCACAAGAGTGTGAAGAGACCTAAGATCAACATAGATTAAACTTTACATAAAATTTATGACAATTCATTGAGCCAAAATCCAGGTCCTCAGTTTTGAGGCTTACTAAAGATCTTACACATCTCTTTCACATTACAGATCATAGTGATTTTTCTTCACTAGTTAAGTGACTGGTGCTGTACAGACCATTATTATTTTTCATATATGCATTATTTTTGTCTACATAATTAATATGGCACAAGGAAAGACAATAAAAGGTTTAGCTTGTCCATAGGTAGGGGATAGTCCATTCAACAGGAATGCTGTTAGTCACGTCTTTTATTATTTTGGGGGGAGGACTGGGAGTGTTCCTATCCCGCGTTGTTATCAAACTAACCATAAATTCTGAATATATTAGTAAAGATCTTCACTGATTGTGAAAATATATTAAGCATACAGTCACTGAAAATCTGTAAAGAACGTATACTCATCTTACAGAGTATCTTAAAAAACATCCTCTGGGATATTTTCATTTACTTCAGTTCTTGCAATATACCTGCTTATTTGGATGAATTTACCATAGTAGACAGAAGAAGCTATTCACTTCTTAAATGTGTCGTTCATTTTTTTTTAATGGGTAGAGTGTGATTTCTAAGTCAAGAGCCGTTTTCACAGCCATAGAATCTTGTCAAAGGGCTATTTTACTTCACAACAAACACACTTATCTCTGCTGGTGTGGTCATAGTGCTACCAGACTTTAATTTAGGCCCTGTAGTGGAAAGTAGACTTAATCTTATTCAAGTGGATAACAGGAACTCCCAAGATATTCCAGATCAACCAGAATGGCAACGTCCTATCTCTTTGGCAATAGTGGCCCTCTTACGTCCATGTCAAGAAAGGTCACATTTTCTGTCACCACAAGTTAAAACATGGTAAACAAAAGATTAGTATATTCTACTATGAATAAATCCTGCTTTTTAAAACAAAGTTTAATTTGTTTGTTTTATATTCAGCTGAGTTGTTAGAGGAAGTGTCCAGCAGGACATCACACAGCCCATGCTGTGAACCAGATTCACAGAACATTCTTCTATGTGTGCCTTGCAGACAAAGGTGCTAACCTAAGGAACAATTTGCTGACAGGTGCTGTGCTTTCAAAGAAAAGGGAGTATAAAAAAATTCTTATGAGAATTTCTTCTTCTTGCTTTCCTACTAACAGATTTTTAGCAAGGCACAGTTTGCTGGATATACGTGAAAAAAAACATGTGCAGGGATTCCCTTTAATTGGTAGAAACTAATTGTTTCTCTATCCATATGTTTTAGATAGCATGTAAATCAGCTATTTTTAGCAACTATTGGGAATGTAAAACTCCCTCTTTTTCTTCCTCTCCCCACCCCTTCTCTTTTGTAGGAGAAAGGCCAGCTTCCCTTACATGTCCGTTGCTTGTTAAATTCATTCACGCTGCTAGGCTTGGCTAGTGTGATTAGACATAATATCTTAATGTGCATATGTTTTTGAGCAATGACTTGCCTATCTTAATAACATCACTAACTTGATTTGTTCTTAGAAATATATGGAGACCAAATATTGTAGTAATAGAAAATGGAATTAAAAACAAGGTGCCAGGGCTATGCTTCATTGTTAGCTTAAGGAAGTCCTGTTTTTGTCATGCTTTCTCCTTCTCCCTCCCCTCCCCACCTCACCAGAATTGTCAGCGCTGTTTCAGAACAGTATAAGTAGTCCCTTTGTGAGAGACTAATGATCTTTTTGTTAATTTTGAAACTTACCAGGAGTTGAGCAATTCATGGATGCACATGTGCATCTGCTGATAAGATCAGCTTTCTCCAATGAAATATGCCGTAGTTTTATGCAGTGTTTAATCATTATTCCCGTTTTGCAAGAATATCAATAAAATGTGTTGTAATGTTTAAATAAAAGGCATTTAGAATCAAGTAATCAGTGGAAGCGCATTTAAAAAGATGTCAGCTTACATTTATGCTAGCAATAGGAGCAATCCGCTCAAACTGGATGCAAATGGATAGCAAGTTAGAGTGTTTACAAACGCCTTGGTTATTTTAACATTCGCACTCTTTCTACCTGCCACAGCAAATTTGAACTATATATTCCAGCTGCTGTCAGATCCAAAACCAAGAGTGTCCTTCATCACGAGCACCCCTACCAGGAATCCTTGGCAATATATGCCTATCTTTTCCTTGTATTCACTGCCCTGTAGCTTGCAATTAGTTGATAGAGTAGAAAAGGAAGGACTGCAGAATGATAGAAGTGCTGATGCTTTGCCTCGCCTGGTGGAGTATGAGGGTCTTTAGAGGCAAGTTGGATGTCAGAAATGGAGACAACCCCTCCCTTGCTTAAAGGAACAAAAAAAAACTCCAGGAGAGGGTGTGCATGTTCAGCTTTAGGCATGTAATTATGTAATAGACTACAGTGATGAGTAACAGCTTTTATTTCGGTGTGGCAGAGGTAATGTAGTACAATGATCGAAAATACGTTTTTTGTCAGTCTTGTCCTGAACCACCACCTTCATCTACACCACTTTGCACTTCATGCAGATGTTCTGATTAGGCAGCATTTTCTTCCTACTTTAAGTAGACACTATAACAGCTTAAAGAATAACATCTAAATTAGGCCTATCACTGCTTTTTATAGTCATAGGATTCTGATCATATGTGTGACTGTATTAATAGCTGATACATTTCCCCATAATTGTTTGCATTCTGAGAGGATCCCTATTTCAACCAAAACAAGTTTGACTTCAGTAGTTTTGTAAACACTCCAACAATTTTGCTACTTTTGACACACATCAGCAGAACCTTTTGCTGTTGGCAAACTATCGTTTAATGAAACATCGGGAAACATACTATAACATTCATCTAAATGAATCTCTCATGCCTAAATGGGTAATATTGAAACACAAATATTTTTGTGTTCGGGAGAGTTTCCCTCGAGACAAGAATACATAAAATGGAAGCTGTGTGAGTAATGAGTGACAGTTTCTTAAAGGTTAATATTTTCTTTAATCTATTTCCATAACAGGAGAAGAGAAGAAAATACTGTGCTAAGCATAAGGTGTGCTTTTGGGATTAGAGAAACAATCTCTGCTAGTATGTATATCTCAGACCATAGGGAACAATAGGCACACCACAAACACATTTTTATTTCGTTTAATCAAATATAGAAGTGTCTTAAATATTTTTTCCATGTTATTAAAAGGATTGAGGATTCCTTAGATTTTCTCTTTTTTCCTTCTTTTTTTTTAAAGAAAAGTAAAACTGCCCTTAATGCTGGACTAGACTCTGTGATTGTCATGTAAGGTAATGAAACCATTAAATGCACAGTATTAAGAAGAGACGAGATGCAATTAGCCAAGAAATTACTCTGATCTCAGTGACATTTTCAAAAAATCATAATACAATATACATTGCAGGACATGATTGACAGTCTAATCCAGTTTTGATGGAACGTAGTCCACATACTGAGAGTAAAGCAGTACACGGCCAGATAAAGCTCACAGCTGTGAATCCCTGATATGTCCTTACAGTCTTGTCACCCAGGAAATTCCTCAGGTTTAAAAGATGATGAAAGTATCGACCATTAATGACAGGATCATCTCCTACCCTGAAATAAAATGTACTAATCCCTTTTGCTAGGTCTATGAATTCCTAATATAAATTATATAAACTGTAGTAATTCATCTCTGTTAGCACAGTTGTGTTTGGAAATTGTACAGCAGTCTTTGCCCTATTTGAAATGCTAGATGAAAGCAAGACATGTTCGTTTAAGCTGCAGCATAAAGTAATTTAACACAGGGGACGGAATAACTTCTGGATAATGAGCAGTAGATATGTAAAAGAAGGAAGTTCTGAAGTTCTAAAGTGGCCTGATGGATTTATGCCTGATCTTAGAAAGAGGCCAAAAATGTAAATATAGGAAGTATGGTTAAATGCAGGTGCTTTGTTAGACATTTGTAAGATGATTTAATGATTGAGTCATACAGAATACATGCTCTGACTTCAAAGAGACATACAATGGTCATTTATGTCTTACAAATAATTTGGATGGTAACCTATCCATCATTTTAAAATACAGTAATGTGGATCATACTGGATTATACTGCAAGGAAAAAAAAAAAAGTTAAAAATGAATTTGAAGTGACATTAAAAACACATTTGAATTTCTGTAATCCATTTTTGATAATACATAGGCTGCACATATCTATCAAGCTGGACTTGCAGCCTTGTGCTCATATGTCATTGACACCTGCAACATCACATAGACAAACAGTCATTGATGAAGTCAGATAGTTAGCCTTCTAAAGGACGTTCACGGCATCTGCAAATAATACAAACCACAAAGCTGGATCTTGAATGTTTTTCACGCAAGTAATGACAGTACAAAACATGCAAGGTTATTAAAAGAAATATCTGTGATGCATGGATGTAAAGTAAAAGCATTTGGTAAAATATAACTATGTTTCAGCGGTGTGTACTGTGCTCATGTGTAACATTAGGAGTAAATACAGCACAGAGAGAATATTGCTAATAAACAATATTTACATTTTCAAAAACCATGTTTGTTGTAGAGGTAACTGTTCAAAAGGATTCTGTTTGGTAGCCTTTCTGTATTCTGAAGCTGGTGGAAGTCTGCAGTGGAAATCACTGTATTGCACCCACACACAAAGCAAAGCCTAATGTTATTCAGCGCTCTGAGAACACTTTAGGAAGCAGAACAAGGCAGAGTCAATTCTTTTATGTCTGACTAGCATTGCTTTTGCCAGTTATGTTCAGAATCATTGTAGTAAGATCAAAAGCTAACAGTATACATAAGTTCCCACAACTTGTGGGATTAAAGATATCCCACAGATATGATGGGTTACAACTGATTCAAACTCTTCAAATTTCAGCAGGTTTCAGCAGAGCTTGAAATATGAGCCAAACCACAACTGATTGCATACCATTCTGAAATCACCTCAAAGAACCCCAAAAAACCCCCAAAAGCAGCAGAGGTCTATTTTGTATTAGTAATTTGAAATGTTCAAATACAAATTCAATAGATAGTGTCAGACCAAAAAAGAGAAGTCAACTTTGAATGTCTACCCTATCTTACATGCGAGGAGGTGAATAATGGATTATGCCACTTTATGAGTCAGACTTAAACAAGTGTTACATTTCCATCCTGAGGATTTGATTTATTCAAGATGGGTGGTACTAGAGATGAATATGGCTGTGTTTGTAAGAAGTTTATATTAAATACAGGGTTTTGTTTGGGTTTTTTTTTTTTAAAGTTTACTAGAAATTGCAATTTTACACTAAATCTGTTTAAAAGATATTTGCATCCCAAATATCCTCTGGATAATTTTCATTTGTCTATGTACCAATCTATATGTATCTATACCACTCAACATAGACATATTTTTTATGATCTTATCTAACAAGGTCTTGAACATTTGGAAATACAATTCACATAAGGCAGAATTAGAAAGCACAAAATGCAGCATTTAATGACAAGATTTTATTGCAGTTGTGTACATATAAGAATACAGTTTAGATTACTATCATAACTAATAAATTGCAATGCCGATAAGAAAATACAAGAAAAAGAATGCTTCCTAAATTAGCAGCTTGAAACTGGCAATGTGACAAGTACCTTTGATTTCACTAAATTTGGTAGTAATCGAGGGCTCTCAGCGATTCCCAGAAGGAGCTCTGCACCCCACAGCATCTGATCCTAAGCCAGAAACATTGTAAGAAGTTAGGAAAGTGTATTATAAAGCAGGGCTGCTTCTACTGCTGCACAGTATCTTCCATAAGCCTTCTATGAATTACTTCTTAAAACTCAGTGAGGCCTCCTCAGGGAAAATTTTTCCATTCCTGTTCTGAGTCAGATACTGTGCAATCTTTACTCACTGTTATAAATTAGCTTCGAATGTATCTTGCCTACACAGCTTCATGTCACTAGGTTCCGTCTTTCCTCTTTTTTTAAAAACGAACAAAAAATTGAAGTATATTTCATTCAAAATCGGGTAAAAAGGAAAGAACACCTGTTTTTCCAAGACTAGTTTGTACTTATAATATGGGTTTTCCCAAGTAGAGATGCAGAGGAATGAACAAGAAAGTTTTGTGGGTTTGTATAGTAAGTATTTTTACGTTCAACAACAGTACAGTTGTATTCTTTGTTTTTAAGTACAACTGTCTTCCTTTGAGGTAAGTGAAGATTATTGGCCCAATTTGTTTCAAATTGGTTTTGATTACTTATGCTCTAATCTTTAGATGAACAGATACTCAGAACTGCCTTTTCCTTTTCCCACGTGCACAATGTGATCATGGTTTTCTGTTTTTATTATTACTGAGGGAATATAATAAAAGAAGATGGCTTCAATGTTAACTGTTTTCATAGAATCATAGAATGGTTTCAGTTGGAAGGAACCTTAAAGATCATCTAGTTCCAACACCCCTGACGTGGGCAGGGACACCTTCCACCAGACCAGGTTGCTCAAAGCCCCATCCAGCCTGGCCTTGAACATTTCCAGGGATGGGGCATCCACAGCTTCTCTGGGTAACCTGTTCCAGTGCCTCACCACACTCACGGTGAAGAATTTAATTCTTAAATCTAATCTAAATTTACCCTTTTTCAATTTAAAGCCATTACCCCTTGTCCTATCACTACACACCGTTGTAAAAAGTCCCTCTCCAGCTTTCTTGTAGGGCCCTTTAGGTACTGGAAGGCCACTAGAAGGTCTCCCCGGAGCTTTCTCTTCTAGAAGCTGAACAACCCCAACTGTCTCATCCTGTCTTTATAGCAGAGGTGCTCCAGCCCTCTGATCATCTTTGTGGCCCTCCTCTGGACTGGCTCCAGCAGGTCCATGTCTGTCTTATGTTGGGAGCCCCAGAGCTGGACGCAGTACTCCAGGTGGGGTCTCACCAGAGCAGAGTAGAGGGGCAGAATCACCTCCCTCGACCTGCTGGCCACGCTTCTTTTGATGCAGCCCAGGATACAGTTGGCTTTCTGGGCTGCAAGCGCACATTGCTGGGTAAAAAAAGTAAACAAATATGTTGAGCTTTTTAAAAATAACAAATACATTGACATTTTTGGATGTCTTCCTAGGTTTCTTACTTTGCCATTTATACTCAATTTTTAGGCAATCAGCTTCAATTTTGGCATAGTAATTTATTAGAGAACCCAGATTCCTTTGAGAAAAATCAAAACTGATGATGTCAGCAGGCTCAACATGAGAGTATAATGCAAATGATGTTACTTTGCTGTGTGAATGTTTAAAGGGAAGGAAGAGGAAGGTGCTACTGAAAAGAAAATGAATACTTTAGTAGATAATGTGCTAACTGTACAAACTTTGCTCTTCATATTCTTCTCAGGAATCTTAGATTTTTAATACATATAAAATTATATGATGACTAAAGTTTTTTAAAAATAGAATTGTACACACTGAAAGTTAAATGGTTGAATATAATTTTGGGTGTTTAAGTCCAGAATCAGCTGCACTAGATATCTTTTTATATTATTCTACTTTTATAAGATGAGTATTGTCATGATCTGTCGTTACTTCTGCAGCAAAATCACAATAACAAAAGTCATTATTTGTTAGTAATTTTTAAAAGACCTAAATTTCTGATATTAACAGTCTGATAATAAAGATTATAGATGCTGCTACCACCAGCAGTGGAGTAACTGGATTTGCTCTAAGGCTAAATGTAGGATAATGAGAAATGTTCTTTATACTTCATTCAGAAGGCACCATGCGATGTTTCTATTTGGCCCAAAATCCTAAGTAACTCCCAACAAATGTTATTATTTTGTTTAAAAAAAAAAAAAGCACTGAGGTTAACGTATTCTGAAGTGCCAAGGATAGTAGATAAATTACTACACAGACTTGTTGATGTTATATTCAAGGGGGGAAAAAGACTAGTGAAGGTCTCTAGCCAACACTAGATAATAATAGTTCACAGTCTATAGTGTTTTACATTTTCAAAGCTCCGTATAGTCATATGAAAAGCATCAGAAAAATGTGAAAGGAATAAATCACTCTTAGTCTAAAAGGATTCTCTGTGCTTTTACAATTAAAAGAAGACCTGAATGCTGTTTTTGGAGAATACATGGCGGGGGGGTGGGGGGGACGACACACGACAGGACATGACACCTTGTTCATTTAAAGGCGATGTTAAATATTTTTCAAGATTTGAAATCCCTTTTTGACAGATCTCTTATGGTTAATTAATTACTTTCATTTGCTTTAAGTTGTATACTTGAAGATGAATAGTGCATGATAACAAGGCTAGACTGTGTGAGGAAGACCTTTGGTAGTCTATACAGTGTGCTGCCTCATTACAGAGCTAGCTATCTGCAGGAAGCCTGACATTGAAAGGTACCGCACATCCCATAACGCCCTCCCTTAACTGTGATGATTGTAGCTTCTTCCTAAAAGTGATGATTAGGAGAGAGAAAAGCAAAACTGAATGCTGTATGAATATTTCATGTAAATGTAAGCAGGCACTTACTGGACGTAGACCTTGATTGATGCTAGAGTGCCTCTAAATGCCTTGACATTGAAGGGTTTAGACTCCCCTTTCCACAATGACTGCTTCAAGAGCTGCAGTTAATAGTGGAATATAGCTGTATTTAGCTGAAGAGCTCTTTATTACTGTCTGATATTAAACAAGACCACAGGCCTTAGGTTTGAGTAAGTGAATCTAGATAAAAGAGTTAGTGGATATCTAAATGAGATAAGGTAGTTAAGGTTTCTTCTCCTTCTGCCTTCCCCTTCTGTAGCTCAATTGCTTGCATCGCTTTTAAATTCCTTCCTATGCTGAAGTGAATCACCAACACACAAGAGGAATCAGCCATAAATTGTTTTACAATACCTCTGTTCAACAAAGCACCGAATGGAAATGTCTAAACAATTTCTTACAAGGAGGCAAGTGTTTTTAAAAAGTACTAAAATTAATACAATTATTCAGATTAGAAGAAGCTAGAATTTTAATATCATTCCCAATAAGCATTTCAAACTACCATTGAAACACTGATCAAAGAGGAAAATATCTACTCTTTCAAGGATTGATTTCTCTTTTGCTTTCATAGGGACACAAATATTTCTGTGCATGTGCTAAGAACCTGATTCTGTCATACTTTTGAACTGACCTCTTGAAAAGAGAGTGGCCTTTAATGGAATAGTAATGCATGCAAGTAATTTAGAAGGTGAAATCAGCATTGTAAAGGAATTGTCTTTCAAAATCAGTCAAATGAAGGAATGATATTTTGAAAGTTGACAGTTGTTTCATAGTGAGAATGAGATGATGGTCATAATAGGTGCTTTCCATGTCTTATTAAAAGACAAATCACCCTTTGAAAAAAGCTCCATGACTACCGTGCACTTTCATCAGGATTATGGACTGCACTTTCCAAATACTTTTTTTTTAAGCATGATATAATAAAATGTCATATTTTGAGCTCTGCTGCATTTAGACAGAAATTTTAATTGATATGGTAGTGAAGGAAGTGGAATGATTCCTCACCGTAAATTGAAGAAAGCAGAATATACCCACATGCAAAGTGTGTTTGACAACATTTTGTACTTACTGAAATACTTGCCCTTGAAATCTACATAAATAGGACTCTATATCAACGACTAGCTTTAATTAATTGCAAATCTTGAAACAA
Organism: Pelecanus crispus; assembly: GCF_030463565.1. NCBI lineage: Eukaryota > Metazoa > Chordata > Aves > Pelecaniformes > Pelecanidae > Pelecanus > Pelecanus crispus. The sequence continues at coordinate 38,945,638 of NC_134648.1, read as the reverse complement.
AATACTGAGGGTATAAAGACAAGATAAGCAGAGTTATATTCCCATAGGAGTGGGAAGGCTAGAACCAGTGTGACCCATCTCCTCTGCCATTGCAGGCATTTGTGAGGAGTTTTGTAGTGGCACTCCCCATCTCTGAAGGAGGAGTAGGAGCTGCATATCCATATGGCTTCCTCCTCTGTGCCTCCAGGTGTCTAATGTTTTACACATCAGAAAGGCAATTATATTTCTTTTTATACCACTCATCTCAAATCCAGTGCACCATAAATAAGAGGACTATGGGACTACCTTTTCGTTCCCCACACAGGTTCCCTCAGATGTGTAGAGGACTAAATTGGCCCTTGCCAAGAATCCATGTAGGTTTGTGTTCTTAAAGCTCTATTCTGCTGCAGGGCTTCCAGTAAGATGATTCCTCAGGTGGTTTGAGCCAAGAATTGGCTAAGCTGGTTTTGTCTGTTATTACCACAAAAGCTTGAGTGAGTTTTCCATAGATTTGTTTTCCCAGCAAATTACTTACTATACCAGCAGAAGAAAAGAAGTGGCTTTTTGGTTTTTTTAAATCATTACATCATGTCATCTTCTTTGCCCTAGACTCAGGCACTTTCCCTTAACTTGGGTTTTGCCAACAGATGTCCACTAGCTAAAAATAAAATAGAATTTAAAATATATTTTAATTTCTCTTTTTCTTGTGACACACTGTAAAAAAAAAATGCAAACATGAAATAGTTAGGGTTTCTTCTAAAGGAACACGTTGCACCTTGGCTGTTCATAAGACAATAGGCGGCATGTAAATGGAGATTTTTTGCCACCTTCATCAGATAGATTACATCTAAGTATGCTTTCTTGTGAAATAAAGGGCCTGGATTCATTTCCTGTTGAAGTCAGCAGGACTTTTAGCTATTGACTCTAGCAGCAAGTGGATTAAGCCTAATATATTTTTCAGTTTCCAAGATATTTGTTTTTTACTTTAGGAGTTTATGTATTGCGTAAAGTGTAATGTGAAGAGAAGTGAATGGTAGCTCTAAGGGAAAATTGTAGGAGCTGCCACGTGAGAGCCACTGCAATGTGATTTCATTTTTTCCAATAATACATTAAAATTGCTGCTAACTGTGTGCTGGTTAATAAGGTTCTGAGCACTTTCCAGCTGTGAATAGTCCTTATGTGCTTGCTCATGCCCACAATTGATTTGGCGTGTTACTGAGCTGACCATATATTTAAAGAACACTAAAGCCCATATGCACCCTTATGCCCATATAAAAATTTCATATGACGTTGAAGTTAAGCTTTTGCAAGTAGATCGTGGCCACAGAGTGAACTAGCAGAGCAAAAGTGAGCCTCAGTAATGTTACAGTCCTGCTCGTTTCTAAAGTGGAGTAGTGTGCCAGTATTATGCACTAGAGACAGGGAAGGCAAGACCAGGAATACAAAGCTGCATAGACAGACTTGAAAAAAGGCGAGCTAATGAATACTGGATGCCTTTGTTATTAAAAATAAACACAGATTTAATCTTAATGTTTTGTAGTCAGTCATGCATCTGACTTTAATAACTGTAAAGTTGGACTCACATCTTTGTGTGCTAAAACTAATGCTCTAATTACCTATGGATGCAGCCTGTTCCTGTGTCTCTTGAGCACACGAGTGAAGTCACTCCACTACCTGCTGGAACTACGGTAGATGGTTATTCAGGCAAGAGCGGTAGAATTTTGATGCCACAGTTAGATATTTATGAAAAGAGATGCACTGAATTTTATCTCAGTATTATAGATCAATTTTCAGGACAGAGTTCCTAACAGTGTATTCATAGGCTGGGTACAAAACCAATTTTATCTGCTTCAGTGGTGTGTGAACTGTATAAGGAAAGACATCTCTTTACTCTCTGATAGCTTATCTTCCCTGGTGACCATTTATGCGTGCTCTTGTAAATATACATATTTTACAGAAAAAGCTCTTTAAACTATCCTTTGAGATGACCTTGAAATAGGAGCATTTGAATCTTCCAGGAAATTAGCAGCAAAGTCTGTTTTTATAATGATTGGTAGGGTGGGAAGTGCCACTCAAAGCAGAAGTAATAATCAGTGCAGCAAGCTATTTAATAGTACAGGTCTACTATGGAGTAAGTTTTTTACAAGGAAATACACAAAAAGAAAAATATGCCCACTCTTCCAGCCCTGAACAGTTCTTAGGAACTGGGAAACCTTTGGGAAAAAATTGTTTGGCAAAGTGGGGTTACTGTTTAAAAATATTTAAAGTAAACAACAGGAAAACTGACATAACCACCATGGGTTTTGTCCTGCTAGGCACATAAAGACTGACTAAACTTAGCTGATACCAATAGAGAAAATAATGACGCTTTTCCAGGTGGTACACTGAAAGCATAAAAATTTTTAACAAGACAACATAAGGAATTACTTACATCTTAGTGTACAGTTTATTATTTTTATTTTCATTTCCCTTCCCTTCTTTCTATTTTGTTTTCCCACTTTTCCACCAATCAAAGCTTTTTACAGATATATCCTTCCAATTAAAACTTGAGGTCCGTACCCTGTAAATATGTATGTGTACATGGATAACACCTCACTTGTATCCACTGCCCTAGCTTATACACAAATCCAAATATCCTCCCTTTATCTATACATAAACAGGCTTATAAATCCATGCCCAAATTCCCTCACACAGATGCATGCACTATACAAATACTCTTCTCTATAAATCTCTTCAGGCATATGCACTTTTGTCCCTAACAAATGCATGCTTTCCATGTGCACGTGCACATTTCACAGAGCGCACTTTCCTGTGTTCCTTGCCAGCCCACATCAAATGCCTCTATTTGCTGCTTCTCATGCTGTTTCTTCAAAGATGCCTATATAAATATTCTCTCCTTTCGTTATGCCTATAGCTTGTACTATACATAGATATATTCATTTTCTATACACAAGCACACACAGTCCTTGTAGCATTCATTATGTGCATATGCAATCTTGTGTAGTAGCAGCTTGATTAACTATGAACGGATGGTAAAGTTTTCTACGTAAAACTTTGAAACACACCTCTATAATGATACAACAAGGTATTCAATTTAACTTTGCTGATAGTGTCAGACTAACTCATTGTCCTGGTTTCGGCTGGGATAGAGTTAATTTTCTTCCTGGTAGCTGGCATAGTGCTGTGTTTTGGATTTAGGAGGAGAAGAATGTTGATAACACACTGATGTTTTTAGTTGTTGCTGAGTACTGCTTATGCTAGTCAAGGACTTTTTCAGCTTTCCATGCTCTGCCAGGTGCACAAGAAACTGGGAGGGGGCACAGCCAGAACAGTTGATCCAAACTGACCAAAGGGCTATTCCATACCATATGACGTCATGCTCAGTATATAAACTGCGGGGGGTTGGCCGGGGAGCAGCGATGGCTGCTCGGGAACTGTCTGGGTATTGGTTGGCGGGTGGTGAGCAATTGCATTGTGCATCACTTGCTTTGGATATTATTATTGTTATTATCATTATTATATTATTATCATTACTATTTTACTTTACTTCAATTATTAAACTGTTCTTGTCTCAACCCAGGAGTGTTTCTCACTCTTACTCCTCCGATTCTCCCCCCCATCCCATTGGGGTAGGGGGGAGTGAGCGAGCGGCTGCGTGGTGCTTAGTTGCTGGCTGGGGCTAAACCACGACACTCATAAACAGTTTTGCCAATGCTCAGGAAAGAAACTAGCAGGTCAGGCAACACAGAGATAACTTACTTGTTGCCATTTTGAATTTTGCTCATAGAGACTGTTACTGTGAATTTTACTCATTCTTACATTTACGAAAATATGAGGAATCAAAGACAGGTGTCAATTCCTGATCCAAGATAAGGTATTGAGCAGTGACTCTGGGACAGACTCTGAGAGATGAACATAGAAATATTGCTTGGAGTTGCAGAGAAGGCAGAAGCTCAGCTGGAGCTCGAACTGGCAAAACATGCCAGGATAAACAAGAAAGACGTATGTGCGCAGCAAACAGAAGTACAAGGAAGGTGCAGGTCCACTACTCACCAAGTTAGTACGAGCTGATGGGTTAGTTAAATATGATACAGAAAAGGCTGAGATACTAAATGCTTTCTGTGCCTTAGTGTTTAAGGGTAAAGTTAGCCCAAGTCTCAGTGCCAAGAAGCAACAACAAAGCAAACAGCAAACCACTGAGTGAAGAGGAGAGTCAAGAACTGTCTGTACACATTGGACGTATGCAAGTCTATGGAACCTGGTAGGATGTGTCTGAGGGTGCTAAGCGAGTTGGCTGCCAGCACTGCAAAGTCACTCTGTTTCATCTTTGAAAGGTCATGGAGATCTGGGAGATCAGATCAGGGAGATTCAGGAGATCCTGAATGACTGCAAAAGTGTAAATATACACCCATCTCCCAAAGAGAAGACCTGGGAAACTACAGATCAGTCAGCTTCAAGTCAGTCCCTGAACAAATTATGAAATGAGCCCTCAGGGAAGCTGTTGCCATGACCATGAAAGACAACAAAGTGATTGGGAAGTGCCAACATGGATTTACCAATGGAAAATGCTTGACCAGCTGATAGCCATCTGTGATGAAACAACTTGCTCAGTGGATGAGGGCAGAGCGGTGGTTGTCATCTGACTTCATTATAGCAACACATTTGACACAGTCTCCTATAATTCATTTAGGAAATTACACTATGAAATGGATGCTAGTCTATAAGGACCACGTTTATCAGAAAAGAGAGAATGGTAGGAAACTTTTAAGAAAGGAAGATGGTAAAATCCTGTCTGATGGTAAAATCCAATTTGTCTCAGATATACTATCACTGACATATTACATGTACCTAAATAGTTTGATAATTTCTTTTTCAATTTTTCTTTTTTTTATTTTTATGAAAAGCTTTGGTTTTTTCATGCTATTCATGAATATAGACACTACAGGATTTAACAGCCAGCAAAAAAGGGTTGAGGGGAAGTAATCTGAGAAGTAAGGGACTCTGGTGCAAGTTCTTGTGCCAAATCAGTCAGAACAAGGACTTTTACTTCTATGTGGTGTACCCTAATTACATTTACAGTTGTTTAACTCAGAAATAATAAGATTTTGTTTCAGCTGTTTTCTTCTAACTACAATAATTTCACATGAAAGGTAATGATAGCCCCTTCTTAAAGGCTAGGCGAACAGCAACCCTACTGAGAAAAAAGACACAAAGGGAAAAAGAGTTTAGGCTGTGCTGTCTGTGCTGCACTGACTCTTATTCAATTACAAATACTCATTTCTACTGATCATGCTTCTACTCTCCAAAATGTTTATTAAAATCTCTCTTACTCTTTTGTTGTTCACGTCACCATTTCTCCAAACTCCTGAAGTAAAATCATCACTTAGCTGTATCAGTGACAAAACCCATTGACATTCAATGAAGAAAGGATTTCAGCTCCATTGGGCCCAATGATTTTAAATTGGACTCTATAAGCTTTCAAGAATGTTGTGATGCTGATCTCAGACTAGGCTTACACTGTGTAAAGTAAGAGCAGAATTTGGATCAGTCAGCCTAACTTAAAAAACTTAAGGACTAAACATGGGAGCTAAGTCTAAACAAGGGTTGAATGACTCTAGATGTAACCAGAGTGAATGAGAGTATTTTACCTCTAGAACTAAGTTCTGAAATATTTTATATTTATAATAATTATGAAAGCCCATATTTATAAGGTCTGGGAACTCTGTGAAATTCAGAAAATTATTACATTTGCATAGCTAAAATGAATGAACATAGTTTTAAAGTATAACAAAAATACTGCTTTTTGATGTCTCCATTTTCAGATGCCATCAACAAATATTCAGGTATAGAGGCAGAACAGGTTTTGTTCATTAACAGTTGCATGGATTATCATAGACTAACTGTCACTGCTATGTTATTTGGAAATTTGTTTTTAATCCAGCAGCACCATATTGCTAATGATTGAAACATCTACCCGCGGCATCTTTTCTAACAGCAGAGAAATGCCGTGGAATTGATTTTAATTAGCCTTTGGAAAAAAAAAAGAATTATGTAGAATTCAAAATCCATTGTTCAAGTCATATGCCAGCCAAGCTGTGTAAGAGGTTTATACAGCTAACTGGACATTAGGGAGTCATGTCTGTGTTCAGAAATGTACTAATCATTTAATAGAAAAATGTAGGTGATTTGTTTACTTACAGGGTATCTATCTAGGTAGCAATTTAATTATGATTATAATTGTAACCGAGAAACAGAGACAAAAACAGAGGCCAAATTCTTATCTCCAGAGCAAAGTTCAAAAGGGCTATAGGGACTTTTTTAGAGATGAACAACACGTGTCTACATCATATGTTAAATATGCCTGCATCAATGCATGTGAACATTTTACTAAACTATGGTTGTGATGTTCTTAAAATAACGTCCATTCTCTGCTGAAAAATACAAATCACAAAACAAGTTGCTGACTGATATACCATGCCAGATCCTAGGAAATGAAAGCCAGATACTTTCATGTATTTTAATTTTTGTTAGTAGTCTATGAGGACGTCAAGCAAATATCCATAAAAATGCTTTTTCTTTGGCTAAATGACATGCATTTTTAGGAAAATGTTGACATCACAAGTTGAACAGGCATCGACTTTCCTTGCTGATATATAGGTGTTTGGATAATCAACCACACGGAATACAACATGAAGAACTCCGACATGCGTAGCTGAGCTTACAAAATTTTAGGTTTCTGAGTACAGATTTCAAAAAACTCTGAAATTTCATTTTGAAAATACAGTAGAGTACAAGCATTGAAATGAAGAAAATGTTATGAATTGCAATAAGAGCGCAAATTCACTAGTGGTTTTTTCATTGAAATGTCATTGTTTTGCAGGACAACACTGAAGCACTTGTTAAATTTATTGCAGTTATGCTTAAACACTTATTTCCACTTATGATGGTTCAGAAATTCTGGTCCCATTTTTTTTCTGCAATGTCTGCAAAGAGGTCTTGCTGGAGTTGTGTGGAAGGGTTGCTGCAGATACCCAGAGCTGTCTGTCTGAGTTTAAGATTTATTATGTTTATTAACCATAGTTCATGACAATCAAATATCAAAGTCAAGTATGTAGGAATTCTGTTTTGTGATCTGGTGAAAATTTTTTTAGAATACTTAAAAAAAAAAGGAAAGGGGGAAAAATTAGGCAAGGACAGAAGGCAAGTAAGAAACAGCTAGAGGTTAAAATCATGACCTGGTATAGTGAATACCCAAGTATTTTAATATGACTTTCCTAATGGTAGGTCCTTCTGATCTGGAAAGGCAATTCTATACTGGGACTAAGAAAAGCAGTTTTGGTTTTGATGAATCATAACTTTTACAATTCTCCCTGCCTACTCTAGTCACTAGGCTAATATCTCTAATCATTAGGTCAGCAGAGATAATATTTCTCAGTCTTTTTAAACCTGTCTGGAAGGGATTTCTGGAAGTTGCCTAGTCTAACCTTCTACTCAAAGCATGGCTAACTTCAAAGTTAGATGAGATTGTTCAAGTGCCTTTTGTGGTCAGGTTTTGAACATCCCCAAGGATGGGAGCTGCTGAGCCTCTCTATACAACCTGTTCCAGTGCTTAATTTCTCTTATTGAGGGTTTGCTTTGCACAAAAGACTGCAGAGAGAACCCCATCAGCCTTCTCGCCTGCAAGCTGAACAAACCAAGTTCCATCAGCTTTTATGTGTAGCTATACAAATCATATTATATGTGTGTATATATCATGTACTCCAGTCCCATACCCATCTTGGTGACTTTCTGATGGGCTCTCTCCAGTTTCTCACTCTCAAAGGAACTAAACAGGACACTGGACTCCAGGTGCAGCCTCATGGGTGCCAAGCAGAAGGGAATGATCATTTCCTTTGGCCTGCTGACTGCATTCTTGCCAACGAAAACCTGCCAGTGGCTAGCGGTATCACCTCAACAGCACGTCCCTGCCTCATGACCAGTTTGTTGTCCACCAGAGCCCCCAGACTGTAGGCCTGCTGTGTTGCCAGTCAGTCCACAACCTGCAATATTGGACAGGATTATTCCATCCCAGGAAGGATTTTGCATTTGTCTTTTCCTTCATTATATGACTGGGAAAGGCTTCAGTGAGGACTTCCTCCTTAATCTTCCCATCTTTTTTCTTTAAACAGTCCTAGAATATTCTTGAATTAAGATAGCATCACAGAGCCATATGGACTTAGCACCTAAAAATATTCAGAGCAAGTACGTCTCTCCTCTTTCTACAAACTTTGACACAAATAGTCTTTCTATCTTTTTGATATTTTATCTAATAAAGCTTTGGAAAGGATGTAATAGAAGCAATATCTGATTTTCTATCTGTCCAGTCTTTTTTGCTCTTTTCATAGTTAAAGCTGCCCTCTTACAAAAGCATTTCATCCAATATTCCAGTCAAGGGTAGCCCTTTTAATATAACACTGTCAAGCAGCTGCTGTCTTAAAATGCAAGTTTTGAAACCATCTGCTATCAGCGACATCTGCCCGTGTTCCAATTGGTAAACGCTCTTCCTTTTTTTCCTGGAATGGTGCTGCTTTCTCTCACCTATTTCAGAAATATCATACAAGCTTGGCAATATTAGAAGAGTTTCCCATTCATTTCTATGGCAAGCCCACAGAAACCCGTGCATAATGCCACTGTTTGGCAGCTGGCTTTGAGTATTTACATGTATATGGATGGATGGATTTTCTTTTCAGTGTTAATTTGAAAAGGAATTCAGAGGACTGACACACAGAACTTTGGTACCGGTTTAATTTAAATTCTTGAAACAAAATGAAATAGCAATCTATCAAGACAGTTCTGTTAGGCAGATTTTTTCTTAGAGCAAAAATGATCGTCTTGGTAAGAGTCAATAAACCAGGTCACAGTTTGGTCTATGCAGTCTCTGGAAACAACCTTGTTACATAGATGAAATTGAGACACATTTTTGACAAAAACCTTCTCCTGAAAATAACTAATGAACTGCTTTGCCAGTGTTGCACTGCACTGTAATATAGGGCAAAATACATTTCTATCACAGGGCTTCTGTCAGTATGACCCCTCCAAGTTTGCAGAATCAATTTAGTCCAACAATGTTAGCACATAAAAGCACATAAATCACTGAAAGGAGGAAGGGAAGAAATGTGCTCAAATATTGTAGATCAGAGCATATCCACAATTGTATTATGAATGAAGAAAAGAAAAAAAAAGAAGAAAAAGCAGTTGAAAAAGACAGTATCTCTATTCTGATTGCGCTAATGGTCATGGTCCAAAAATATTTGTATCATACTTGATGAACACTTTGACATTGAAGCATTTTACCTTATAAAACAGTGAGAAATTAAACTGTGCAAATCACGAGTATTTCACACAGCAAAGATGACCAAAAGCTATGATGTCACCATCTGTCCAAGCTGCTTGTGAAAACCATTGGGAAGGTTATGTACTGGCCCATCTCATATTTTCAAGATTCAATTGTCCAACTTGCTCTACCTTTTTAAGAACTTTTTAAGAACTCTCTTTTGTTTGTGAATTCACAAATTGAAGTTAAGAGCCAATATATTCTTCCCACTTTTCCCCAATGTGTCTTACCTCACGTTGCAAATACTGCAATCAGAGGTGAGTAGAGTGTACAAACATTTTCAAAAAGAAACTGTTTCTGCCTAAGTTTAGACCTTAAAAGGACCCTTGAGTATTTTAAACTATATAACAAATTACAGCTTCTACTTTGGTAAGGTAAATTATGATCAAGTCCAGAAAAGAAGAATTCACAGCAGGAAAGATGAAAGAGCCCTGAGTGAGAGAAGTACTAATGGCTTTTACAGTAAGGCAGCATCAAGAAACTTAATTCCAGAAAGCTTTCCACAATTCTTTTAATATTTCTTTTTCTTTATCATAGCATAATACCTGACTTGACAACAGAAATGTCAACAGTTAGGGCTCTATTCTTCAAATCGTCATGCTCTATTAACGCTGTTTTTCTGTGGGATTTACCCTGTCAAAGAAGGAATCACCAAGGAGTAAGGTCTATGGTTGTCTTATTCACTAAATCCCTCTTCTCGGTGGTGCACAAATGACTAAGTACTTCTGGTGCCACTGCAAGACAGAAAGTTAAAACAGGTTGGTCTCAGATTAGGGTGATAGGAAGTTTGTCCTGAACATGCCAGATGTTTTATATGCAAAAGAAAAAAAAACCACATAAGGAATAACTGCATGAGGGCAGCTCTTCCTGCTGTCATCTCGTTTAAGGGGAGTTGACCATGTGCGATTGTACACAACAAAATTACTCACACACACACACTTGTATTACCAGTACTTCTGATGTATGGTAGCATGAATGTTGTTCTTTCCAGGATGTGCGGCTGTGCTTTGCTAGTGTTCTTCACTATGCAGTGATGCAAGGTGGGTCTGGGTCCTAAGAAAGGAATAAGATGAAATCCCTTAGTAGATCACTGCCGAGGCCCATTGCCTCATGGGTTCCCGTGCAGCTGCACCGCCTCTACATTTACACACAGTTACATACCTTACCTGCATGTACTGTAAGGCTTACGAAGAAACCTGCTGTGATACTATACTACTGAGGAGTATTTGGATATTAGCAAAGTGAGGGCTGAGGTTAGGTCCCTTGTGTGTTGGACTTCAAAAGGATGGAGGGAGGCTGTTTTTGCTAGTAAGTTAAAAGTATCTCCGCTTTTGTCATGCCCTGCACCTCCAGCATTTGGACTGGCTACTCAGGCTGAGAACTTAATTTGCTCCACGCTGCACATAGTCTGTCGGGAAAAAAGTCACAGTAGAAGTCAAATTAAGAGGGGTTTATTATCAATGTAGAATTATTTTATAGAATGAACTCTCCAGTGCTGAGCAAATATTGGGTTTGGAAAATGAAGTGGGAAGTTTTACTACTGTTGTCATTTGACTGAATTGTATGGCGTCATGTTTGGACAGTCTCTTGTGCTGCCTCAAATAATTATCAGTAGTATTTATGAATGTGAGGAAGAATGGGAAATGCAGATGTGAACCTTTGAGGTAAAACATGTGTGTGAGCAGCTACATATGAAGATCACTTTTTTTGATTTTCTAGTAATTACTAGAAATATAGCTATTTTTTGCCCTATAAAAACTCCAGGACATAACTGTGAGAGTAGCAGCTACTTAAAAGTTATTCCCTTTCCATTTCAATCCTTTTAATTTTCCATCCTTCAAAATATTCCTTCTCCTTAAAAATATTTCTTCTGTTAGAGTCTAGGATTTAATAGCTACATGGAGGCTTTAAAGATGAATTTTTGGTCACTTAATTTCCCCTACAAACTAGTAGTAAGATTCTCTTTCTTACATTAGTTTTATACTGGAAAAAATGCTGAGCAACAGTCAAATAAAGTGCTTCCTGTTTTGAACAAGTAAGAAGCAAATTGGACCAGCTATTTACATGCTAAGATACATCTTAAGGAGAATATATTGGAATAAATGGAGAGATTTTTAATAAGGGAAGAGGGGGTGCACTTAATAGAAAGAGCATATAGAGACCCTGACTGTGGCTAATGTGCATAAAAAATTCAGCCTGTCAGATCCTCACTTTTCTAATTCAGTAATCTAAATAATTTATTTGACATTTTAGCTCAAGATGACCTTTCCTGGGAAAAAATTACTGTTTTAAACTTTTAGCAAGTGCAACCACTGCAGAGTATTGCTGTTGAAGTCTGCATTTTCCCAAACGAGTAAAGGTTAATCTTGTACAGCTCAAACACATTTCTGACCCTTTTAAACAAGTTCACAAAAAGTCATTTGATTTTTTTAATATAATTTCAATTATATTGCAATATTTGTGTTAAACGAGCTTCCTCCCCTCCTCCCCTTTTATTTCTGTTGCTCAGAAGCCATTTCCCATGTGTTCAGATGGATTTAGGCAAAGGACTTGTTTTGAATGAATAAAGGTACCATTCTACAAAATGTTACTTATAAGGAAAGTTTCATAAATCAAGTGAAAATACATGGTAGATTAATAGGTGAGTAGGTTAAAACAGCCACTAGTAATAGCAAGAAAATGACTGTCCAGAGGTTCACAGTTCCCAGATTGGTCACTTGACTCAAGTAATCAGCCTCAGAGCTATGCCACAAAAAATGATCATGTCTGTCCCTGGATTCTCTTCCTCTAACTAAACAATCCCATATTTTGCAGAGGGCATTTCAGTGGTTCTACTAAAGGACATTTAGTGTAATTTTACTTTGCTATTTCTGATAATTTATCTAACTTTCCGACAGGTCACTAAAAAAATCTTTCAATGTAAGGATTAATATACCCCCAATTGTACATAATAAAGGCTATAATTCTCTCAGGGTGTTCAGGTGACTTTATAGGGGTACATTATTTATTATTGAAAATGTGAATTTGCTAGAATGGCTGAAATATCACAAAGGTTTCAGAGTCTGTGCAAAAGCTGCAGTGCAGCTGCCAGATATGAGAGGACCTAAGTAACCAGCTATCAAAGAAATAGATGACCAGCCATACATAAGCCGCTCACAAGATAAAAATGCAGGGTCTAGCGTTGTCTTCAAATGGGATTTTTCCCCATGTTATTTTTTTCCCCTAATTTGCATCATTTGTGTGGTTCCAGATCATCATATTATTCATCTTGGTGTGCAACTGGAAGAACTTCAGTGTAGTCAGTATGAAGCCAGTGTAAGTTTGATGTAAGAGGAGAAGCATACACTCGTCTCTGCTCTGATATTCTCTCCTCGTGCCTCCACTGATGTCAGTTAGTGCTTTCTTTTCTGACATAACAGTGGGTGTTTGATCTGATATGCCCACACATACCAGTCAAAAACTGCTACAAAAACAGAGAGCTGAATGATCAGTGAAGCTTATGCTCCTAAAGCATTTTGGCATTTTTAAAATCCAGCGTAAGTGTAATCAGTCTCTTAAAGGCTTTCAGTATTATTAACTCTTAATTAAAGGTAGTGGGATTATCTACCTTGCAGATAGTGTTAGAATTGCAGACGCAACTTAGTTTGCAAGAGTTTATTAGATCAGGTGTGATACTACGTTAAAATCTCTGTGCTACTTCCAGGGACAGCTTGTCACTCGAAGTGGCATGGCTGTTCTTGTACCACACAGGGATAAAACTCATGAGCCCTTCTCCTCTCGGAACCAAGCTAAAGCATGGAAATCCAGCCTGCATTGCTCTTTCCCACATTCCAGTAACTGGGAGCACTGGGCAAAAACACCCCAACACAGTACAGGGTGAGTCTGTAATAGCTTTAACTCACTCATTAACAATTAGAATGTGGCATGTGCGTACATTACAGTTGCTTCATTACCCAGTAAAATGGAGACTGGACCCGTGTGGGTCTCACTTTACTCACTTAAGGCATGCCCACTGGCTGCTTTAATTTAAGGCATCCAAGTTTACAGAAGATGGCCTAGAGTTACTGGGTAGGCAGCATTTTCTGATAATTTATCTAGGCAGCATTTTATGCATTGCTTATATTTTTCTATCTGACATGCTTTTTGCAGCTCTTGGCCTTCTCAAGCAGCTGACCAGAGAGCATAGCCTTGTGTGTGAAACACTATGAGGCTATAGTTTGTGCAATTAATGAAATGGTATATTGCACCGTATTTGTGAGATGTGGATGGTTTTCACATTATGCAAAATGTAAAATGTCATGGCAAAACAGGAGTAGCAAAGCTCACAACAGTATTAGACAATGACTGTTCCACTGTTAAACTTCTCCAATAGAGAAAAGCTTCTGTTTTGTAGTTCTTTATTGTCTAACTACCGTAAGCCAAAACGTTACAACATACTGCTTTGGATACCTCAATTTTTATTATTCAGTCTGAAAACTGTTTAAAAGGGGTTGATTTTGAGTAAATGAAATTTGACTAATAGGATTAAATTGAGAATGCAAAACTGGACATGTTGAAAATGTGAACTATTACTAACAGGAAAAAATGCTTTCAGCGCTTTACTGGGTAAAGCTAACAAAAGGGATGTGCGAGCAATAAGCTACATACACTGCCATATGAACTTTATTGCTATTTGGCATGATTGCAGCTAGTAGCTATATGAAAAAGCACTGCTATACTAACATTGGGGCCAGGGGAATCCTGCTCCCTTGCCAAGAATGGCCTGAAGGTAATGTCATTGATTACTAGTTATTAGTCCTGGTTACTTGTCCTGTTAACCTTGTACTAGTTTTGTATCTTCATTTCTACTTGTACCTTAAAGCAGTATGAGCTATCTTAGATAATGAGAGGCAGAGTTTGTAGAGATACATAGTATTATTTCTTAGATCAATGGATAGTATTAGATGGTATTGGAAGTCTCATTAAGATTTAGAGTTAAGTGTCCATAACTGAACAGTAAGTCTTGGACAAGGTTTATCTTTGAAATTATTTTTCTTTATTTTTAATTTTAGCAATGTGTTTTTGACTCATGATTGAAATATGAAGTAACTGTAGCTCCGTGTTCAGAGAATACCTGGAGAAGAGAGGGACTACTCAATTTTTCTCTAAGCTCTGGCAGGGTTTTTTGTAATGTAAATTGTGGTCCTGTAGCCCATAGGCTGAAACAACTGCCAGATCTTAATGACTTCTAAGGAACTTGAGTCTGGATTCAAATTAGTAATCTAAAGATGAGAGGTTTGGTTCTCCCATTAACGGTTCTCTATAACATGTAGATTTTCTGTGTTGTAAACCTGTTGCTGTTGCATGCAGCACTGAAGCTCTGGGAATGTCATCATGATAAAATTGTAATGAAATTGTGTTTAAATCTTCTTCCTTGTTTTCATCCCCATTATGCAAATTACATGTCTCAAAACTGTCTACCTATCAGTTATAAGTTTGGCTGGTGCTCACATGATTTTTCTTGAAAGATGTTTCTAAACATTTTTTCCAAATTGATTTTCTTTACCCTTATTTATTTCCTATGCATCTGTGATGTCCATAAGTTAAGTAAAAATGTCTTGGGGCTTTCATGGTGATGTGGCAGATGGTGATGTTTGTTCTAAAGTTATTTAATAGATATCTTGGTAGTCTTCACTGGGAAGTACATGGAGAAAAAATACCGAGGTAGAGAAGGACAGCTCTGCTGTGATTTTGGATACTGATGCTGAAGGGCACTTCTTGGTATTCTTATCTCCAATTCACTTAGTTGTGCAACCAAATTGTATTGAGGAAGATAGCATTATGCCTTATGCTCATTTCCAACATGCAGTGAAAATACAGAATTCTCAACTGACCAACCACCAGTTCCCACACAGTGTTGGGACCCTTTTCCCTTCCTCAAAGCAGTTAATAAGAAATGCTGATGAAGCCATTTGTCAACAAAAAGGAGCAAGAAGAAAGTATTACCAGGTGACACATGAACTCATGAGAAGCGAGCTAAAAAATCTATTTTTTCCCATTGCATAAGAGGTCTTCTTAAAATTTGCCTGTGCTTTTAGGTGATCCCTCAGAACAAATAAAATTTGGAGGAACTTGTCTCACCCACTGACACTGCTTTACATGAACTCCTGATGTGAATGCAGTTTTCTCCCTTGGGTTTGTCTGGCCTGCACAGCAGGGCAGGGTACAGTCCTGATTGTAACAGGGGCACCATGTATTTCTGGACATCCATGAAAATCTCTGTTGCTCCTTAGGTGTAGGGCAGAGATATGACTTTTCATTTGAGGGCAGTTAGTGCTTGAAGGTCTGGCATGAAGAACGGTAGAATTTGAGCAATAGATTGGTATCTGCTGCTCCCCAACTCATTTGGTTAAGGTCAAGAAGCTGCTTGTAAACACACAGTATGATTTCCTAAAAAGGCATCTCATTCTTTATCCCACTGGGTGGCACTGTGACAGATAAAGGTCAACCTTAGTGACCATTAAACGAGCGACTACTTAAGACAGTGAAAGGCAAAACTGGTTTCCAGATGCAGCTGGGAAAAGGCTGGAACCAAGAACTCTGAACACTCCTGATGTCTAGGAAGCACAGGGTCTTAATCAGACACTGAATCCCAACAGTGTGGTTTGAGCTACTCATCATATGTCTGCATTTCTGCTTCAAACATCTTACCAGGTTAATACTGCATGGTATTAAAAATGCGGTTCTATGTTAAAACATTCGTAAAAGTGATAGGGGTCTGAAAATTGTATCAGATCAAAATTTGTCTTATGACTCTATTTCCTATGATATGAAAATGCAACAAAATAATATAATATTGTTCAATTTCTAGTTGCTGTGTTGTTTTTATAAAACCATAGTAAAACGAAATTTGTGGCCTAAATTACCAGAATATTCACAGGTAACATGTCTGTGGAGTAGAATAGGGACATTCTTACATTTGTGCTTCTCATCGGCAAAGAGCACTGTCATAATGTCTCTACTTGGTGAGCTGAAGTGGAGCAAGGTGGAGGGGTCTTACTAGTGATCTAATTCTTACCAGTGGTCTAAAATCTGAGTCCTCTCACACAGCCCAAGTTTAGGTAGTTAACCCACCTACCTCATTTAGGTAGCTAACAACCTCAGCCAACAAAGGAGAGTCAGTGAAGGGTCCCCAACTTATAATTTCCAAGGGAGTTTCAGAGTAAGAACCCTTCTCTTTTCAGTAACGATGCAGTATGATTATAGCCAACTAACAACCTCCTAAGCCAGATGCCTAAAATTTGTTTAATGGCTAGAGGCTGCAGTCTAAGGATGGACTAAATACCCCCTACAGCTATGTGTCATTAGTTAAAAATTTTGCCTCTCTGATGCACACAGGAGTCCATAGATCTGTGTTGTCACTAAAGAAACGGGAATTGTTGAGCATTTGCTGTTTCTGACCTGTAATGCATGATAGTGGTTGCTATTTTTTTTGTTATGACCATCACAGCTTGAAACTGTGGTGCACAAAACATTAACCTCAAGCCCTGCGTGAAAGTTATTTACAAGACACTTACACCTCTACACACTGAGGAAGTCTCAAAAAACAATTTTCTATCAGAAGGCTGAGTTGCACTTCTGTATATGAAAGGAAAAAATTGGTTTAGATTTCAACCTCTAAATGCAATTACTCATAATGTGTGAGAGGTGTAATGAACCATCATCTACATAAAATAAACTGAGAATGTAGAGATAATTAGAGAAGAGAATTTAAGGTCTTTTATCTCTACAGCACATTTAAGTTCAGTCTGTACTAGTAGCAATACCAAGTTACTATAAACTGTTGGCTTCCTGGTAAGCTGTGTAAAATAAATCTGGTGATCTCCACCCATTTTACATTGCCAAATAAATGTTCCTTTTTCATGGAACTCATACCAATTTTAGGTACTCACTGGCATCCTTCTTGGAAATCTCCTTGTGGCACAGGAGTGGAAAGGGCTGGATTGTCTAATAATACCTGAAGGTGCTTCCTCCATTTCTAATCTCTTGATAGGAGTGTCTGTGTGCGAAAGATGCAAGCAACGCAGTACATAAGTTTTCCTTCCCCAGGGATATCAATCTGACCCTTTTCAAAGCTACTCAGCTTTCAGTTTTTTTCTTGTACGCTGAGTACATGTCAGGCCCCGTGTTCAAACATAGATGCTCTGGCTGGAAATGTTTCATTCTTTCCTGGGAATTATTTTTTCATTATTTCCCTGTCATCACTACTCCTCCTTTCTTATTTAATGAAAGAGTGTGGTGGGACATACAGGTTCATGTGAAGTTAATCTTAAGGCTGAAGTAAACTTTTGGCCTAAAATTCTTTTCCAAGAAGAGAAACACAAGAAATAATATCTTCCCTTAGGCTCAGATGTCTGCATGGGCTTTTGTGCAGCTGAAATAAATTATTCATTAATTTAGTTGTAATCAGACTATTTGATCTGCTATTTGATGGGTAGCCCAGTAGGTAAAGAAAACCACAGAGATGGAGCATTGCATTCAAACTTGTTACAACAGGTCAGAGACCAAAAATGAGAATGATCACATGATTTCTATTAAATTGAAAAAGCTAGCACTCCATTGTGCTATACGTTCCAAATGTCATTAAAACCACTTGCAATGCAAAATTAAAATAGCTGTAACCTACATCTAGCTGATGTTAACTTGCTTCCTTTGCAGTTTACTGAGTGGGAAAGGAAATCCAGGAAGGTGAAAATTTTTAGACAGGCTTAGTGATTGCTAAGGGAGAAAAAAACAAAAAACACACACACATGCACCCACACACCCCAATACCTTCATTTCCTTTCCCTTTTTTTTTTTTCTCCCTTCTGTGTTTTCTAATACGGCTGCTTGATTTGATCCGAGAGGTGGAATTGCCTTCAGAGTATAGCCAAAGTTTTTAGCCGTGAGTTGCCACAAGCCAAGGACATTTCTGAAAAAGGGTCACTGGGCAACTTGTTCAGGTCCTCCCAAAACTCACCTATGGAGCGGTGTGTGTTTGCAGCGCATTTCCTCCGAAAGAAAAAAAAGACAACCCTATGGCAAAAACAACCAACCAACCAAAGCTTTGACACGCATTTGGAGAAGATAATTTTCACCTGAGGACAACAGAGAGGGTTTTTAGACTGAAGGCATTCAGCCTGTTTTCTGTTACTCAGAAAGAAACAGTAATATTTCTGGTTCAGCCTGCAAGCTGCTTCTCCTCAGCACAGCACTCCCCCCCCCCCCCCCCCGCCCCGCCAGTCACACTTTGCTTAAAAACGATTCATTGTGGTTTGCTGTTTTATTTTATTTTTCCAGCCAGAAAATGTACTGTTATTCTGTAAATGTTTTCTTGCTGTCATACTTCGCAGACGATTTTCTTCCTATTTTTGGAGGCCTGAATCTGCCTTTGGTCACACTATTTGCTCCTCTATGGTCACCTCTGAGAAGATTAACCCTTTCATTAAAAAAGCTTGGCCAGGGTCAAACTACCGCCTGGCTCTGGACTCTTACATCCCTTTGATCTCCCAGCTATGGAGAAATTATTAGCAAATTCTAAGCCTTCCCATGTGATTTGTTTTTGTAAATTTGTAGAAATTATTCCTAATCCTATTACGTGGCCGAGGGCAAACCTGCATTAAATATATGAGACTTTTTGTTATGTGGCAGATGGATAATAAAGGAATGCTGAATGCAGCCCATTCCAAGTTATGGGAATCTGGACACTTCATCAGCATTCACTTAATCCTCTGCCATGGCCTACGCCTTTGATGAATGCTCTCATTTATGACCACTGATGCCACTCACTTAATTTCAGAGAAGAAAAATAATACCTAGCTGTTAATGTGAATATTTGAGTTTATGGCTGTACAATGAATAATTGTGACATTATCAAGGGAACATCTTCTTATACATTATTCACTTGTATAGACCACATTAACCAGAGAGAGGAAACTTGCAGTTTTGCATCTTCCATCTTCTTTGGAAGGTAGACACCATGCAGACAAAAGTCAGTGTCTTAACCCAAATTCTAGCTGACAGTCCGTATCAGCCCTCACTATATTTTGCTCATTGTGGTGCCAATCTCCTATCTCACCAATGACATTTTTTCAAAGAAAGAGTGGATTTCCTAGAGACTCTACCCCATGCAACTTCCATGGCTTTTTATTGAATAGGAAAATGTATCCCTCCTTTTTGCTTTAATACTGTTGCCATGTAGTATGTCTGTAAATTTAAGCTGAAAATTAAGACAGCACACAGTTTTCATTTGTACTTTATAAAAATATGCGTCCCGTACGCATAACATTCTTTTCGTGCCTTTCAAAACAAAACTAAAATTCATAAATAAAAATGAAATTTATAAAATCAAATCTTCAGTGTTTCTCATTTATTAGCTTACAGCTTTCTCACTCAGAATCACAAATACTAAGGCGTGGAAAAAATATTAACTTGCTTTATAGAAATCTATGTTACCTGAGGTAGGTGGGGTTTTTAAGCATGTTTGTACTATATCTGATCTCTCTTCAAATTTCCTTATTTCACTGGAGAGAAAATGTGATTACATTTCTAGTGTAAATATTATTTTTTAATTGGAACACTTCCACATTTTAAAGTGTGTTTATTTACTTTTCTGACGGTATAGCAATATTTAAGAGTAGGAGTTTGCTATGTTTTTATCCTCCTTTTCTGCAAGTGTAGTAATTTTAGTTGGTATTTAATGGTGCTAAAATTCTAAAAGTAGAACCCTGCTGTCCCTTTTGGCTTGCATGTGTAAAATTCAGAGGTAAATTGAAGTTCTGGTAAATCATCAGTGTGAGAAACGTGTCTGGATTTAGTAAACTGTAATAAAAAAAACAGTTAAACATCTTTTCCTGGTGGGAGTTTTCACACACTGTAACTAATTTGCTGGAATCAACTAGAATATTCAATGAGAACAAAAATATGTAGTTTGTTTATTTATAGTACATCTATTGATCACTATTTTGAAATCCAGTGTAGCAGCCTATCAGGACACCCTGGGCTGACTGCTCCAAAATGAATATGGAGAGCAGGCCCGTGTAGAGTAGTTGCTTCAGTTACCCTCTTCCATAGTGTCACCTAATTTAACACACGTGCTGTGCGAGGCACATGCGAGCTTCTGCACACAGGTTTTATTTGGTATTTGCTGTATGTAGCGAGGTGCCTGTCAGAACCTGGAGCACTGTCAAAGTGGAAGGTTTTATTTGGAAATGGGTTTCTAATACCTTGTGCAGTGTGTCCATACAATTATAATGATTCAAGATCTATTTTTTAAGGAGGAAGAAATGCAAACTGTTCTGTGATTGTAAAATGATACGATGATGAAAGATTACAACTTAATTGACTTCAGGAAGAGCAAGGCATGGCCTTAATTTAACATCATAATGTGCTGAGCTAAATTCTTCTCACCCACTCGGATCTCTATGCTGATTTCAGATGCTTCTGGTTTTTCTCCCTAGATTCACTACTCCAAACATTTCTGCAGAGTCACATTATTATTTTTAAAATATTCTATTCCCTGTTAACCAAAGTGTTTGGTAAAAAAAGAAAGTAAGGCATAGATTTATGAAAGTAGAAAACAAGAGTCCAATGCCTATTAACAGTGGGTCAAATCTTCCAAACCACATTTTGGTGAAAATCTCCATGATATAAATAGCCCCAAAATTAACATCCCCCCAAAAATTATGGCATAGACCATAGTAGAAATTTTGTTGAGGGGAATCTAAACTGAAACCCAGAAACTAAAAGACAAAAAATACACATTGATGGCCTTCAAATAGTTTTTTTTATAGATAGATAGATACTTGAGAATTTAGATTCATTCCTTGGAATAAGTAATGAGCAATTAAGGAAATCCAGATTGGATCAACTTTTGGAACATCCCCAAAATGTATGGGGTTTGAGAACTAGACTCACGATGTATTTTCCTCACTAGCATAATGTCAATGGAAAAATGTAACATTTACCTGTGGCGAGGCCAACCTAGTTTGGCAGTCAGCTTCACAAAATCATCCTTTATTACTGTAATAAGAATATAAAGGCTTCATTATACATGATATATGATCAATGTCTGGGGATCACTTGCTATAGCAGTTAAGACTACTGATCAGTCAGCTAGTGGTCAAACTCCCTATTTGCTATTAAGTACAGATCACTCTAAGATCATGCTGTTAAACATAAAATGTGTAAAATATCGTTCATAGACTATAAATTGGAGATGATTATAAAAGAGAGCAGGGGCAGTACAGATAATTTTGTTGTTGTTTACTAACATTAGGGCTCACAGCTAGAACACTTTATTTTTCAGAAAGTGTAGGGAGAGGGTGTTTACCTTCTTTCTTACAAGCTAGTTGCTACAGACTGGTAGGTTGTTCACTGAGTTTTTCCACACATTTTTAAAGCTCCTCTTACATGGTCTCTTGGAAGAATCTTAAATGAGTCTAAATAAGCCCTCGCTGCATGTAATATTAGTGTAAAACAATGGGTTCTTTTCATATCTGGGATGAGAAGGTAAAGAAAGCACGCTGGTGGTGTGGTTCATGCAATCAGAGGAGCTTGCTTGAGTCTTAAGCATAAGAAGAAGGAAGGGTAAGCTGCAGAACCAAGAGAAAAGTCATCAACCAAGGCACTGGTTGTTTAGTACTGAGCACTGAAAGCAAAGCAAAAATGGCCTCCTGCCCACCAGTGTGGGTTTCAAGATCGCAGAGTGATCCTCCAAACCCAGAGATTGAAAGAGTGCTTTTACTGGAAAGCGAGACACACTCGGGGCTTCTTTTTCATGAGTCTATTTTCCAGTGTGATTGTCTTTGAAGCATACAGCATATATCATGTGTGATAAATTATACTTTGCTGAAATGTTGCCTTGCTAAAATATGCTAAGAAAGCTCTGAGCAATATTTACAAATAGTTTAAGTGTCACAACAATACACCCACCACTCAGGCTTCCATGGATTTTACTGTAATAAGAGTTGTAATAAAGGATACCACTTTTAAGTATTATGAAAGTATTCTTTATAAAGATAGATAATTGGGAGAAAAAAATCCCTAAAATCTATATCAAAATCTTTTTGCAGATTCTGCAATCACAGCTGTCAGAAAAAGCAACCACAATCTCTCTTGTCTAAGACAGTTCTGTGTTGTTGTTGCTTGTTGCTTCTTTTTGTCCCATGTAAGTAGTTAGTTTACTCATAAAGCTCAAAAGTCAGCTACTGCCACTCCTTAAAAAAAAAAAAAAAAAAAAAAAAAAGTTGTTATAAACTAATTTGAGTTGTGATATTGGAAAGAACAGTAGCCTTACTTTCCCATTCAGGATAAACTTCGATCCTGTACACCAAGTGTTAAATTCTGCTGCCTCTTACATGAGTGTAAAGCTGGTGTAATTCCACTGCCACCGAAGGAAGCCACTCAAATTTACATCAGTTCGAAAGAAGGAAGAACTAGACCTTCCCCTGAGCATTTGAGAATCACTGCAATATATTAATGAATACTTCTCTTGCATCCAACTTTATGTTTTTAAGATCTTCCTCAGGGAAGGTAAGAAAGGCATTCAAAAACAAGCTAAGCCTTTTTTTTCCTATCCACCTTTATCTTTACTTGTTATTTTTAATGGAGTGTGGAATATGCCTGCTATATTTGTCAGTTCCAAGGGCCTGTTTCACCCACTGGCATCAATGAGTGACATGGGGGTGAATTTAGCTTGGTTAGTTTTGTTCTAGCGGGTTACTATAGCTGTCGATCCACACCACTTAGGGCTTGACAGAAACATAATCATGTTATATGGGTATATACGGAAGAAGTAGTTAAAGTATATTAGAAAACATATACGCTGAAGTGGATCTTTTTTTTCAGTCTAAGAAAGCAAGGCACAAGCTGAAGGCTCTTTCTCTAATTGGAGCTTGCTGTTATTTGGTTAACCAAAAGGAAATATGGTGTAATCTAAAGAACTCATGCTCCACCTCCCAAACTCATTGTCCTGTTTTCTCCTAAAATGGATCTATAGATCCAGTGACTTCTTGAACCCTTTCTCTCATGCTGAAAGTAGTGCTTGTGAAAAGAAAAGCCTAAACACCCAGACCACACCAGTGTCAGGATCTCAAGTCTGACACTGCCAATACGCATTACATTCTAGCTGCATTTTTTGCATAGCAGCTGGGGATAATATAGTCAGGTGAAATCTCAACTAATTTACACCACCATCAAAATTCTTCCAATGACCAATCTGCATTTTCATATTAATAGCAATTCTTAGACCTGCCCCCTCCTACCGTGAAACTATATCTATGGAGAGCTTTTAATTTTGGGGTTTTTTTTCTGGCAAAAGCAAGCAAAGTCCTATAACAGAAGTGTACAAGTAGGTTTACATATAGATAGCAGAACTTTCAGAAGGAAGTAGCCCTTACATTTAATAACAAGCGCACAGGAAATGTCCAGTGAATTCCAGGGCAGAGTGTTCAGATGAGCTACAAAGCAAGCCAGGATGGAAGGGAACTTGTGGGTCCCTCTTTAGTATTAAATTTTCGGTCTTGATGTGATTGTATTATTTTATCTCTGTGAATTTAGCGCATTTGATATATGGTTATAGCCTAATAAATGTAACAATAAATATCACATTTGTATTCAATTTCAGAGGTCTCCTTCCCTCCCTCACACCAGCAGCAATGGGTGTGATCTTCTAAGGGTCTGACTGTAAATAATCTGGTTAAATACAAGGTTACTGGTGCACTGACAATATAAAGAGTCACAGAGACTGTGGTAAGATTCAAGCCCCCAGATATGTCTCCTCGCCTCAGTCAAAGCAGATGTATTTGATTTTGAAAAAGCAATGCATAATCTATTTTTGTTTGTTCAATAAAGGAACTGTATATTTACCATATCTTTAGGGATTACTTTTTGTTGATTTCAAGGAAATAATTTCAATGCTTACAAATTGTTGGATGACATTCCCTTGTACATTTTTAAATATGATATGCAGGGAAAATATTTCTAGTTCTAATCTTTTTATTTAGAATAGAAAAGCTATGTGTAATCTAGGATATGAAATATGATATCTTTATTAAAGTGGCACATGCTAGCTCTATTACACTTACAGGTCTGCCAGTATATCCATTAAGGAACCCATCTTTCAGACTTTTAACACTTGTCTGTATTCATACAGGAGTGAAACTTGGCACTCAGGTTTATAGCCCAGGAGCAATTTGTGCTGCTATTTACAAATGTCTCTTGGTATTCATTTAAAAAAATGTTTTTCTATTAAATGCCTGAAAACCATTTTGTTATTTAAAATGCAAATGGGAAGGATATTAAAAAGAACACTGTTGACTGCTCTAAGAGTCCCATGCTGTAGTCTGATAATACTTCTGCCATATGAAGTTTATCATATTAAACCATTTTGGAATGAGCTGAAAGTTAGGAGATGGGGCATTTTTTTAGATTAGAGAGCTTATATGCCCCTGAGAGAACTGCTTCTGTTTATCATTTAGCTAATACATACTTCAGAAATTGTGTATGCCCTCATTTGCACATTGTAATGCTCCAAAGGTCCTTATACTCAGGTAAATAACAAGCATTGTAAAAAAAAACTGAGTATGAATTTAAATAATTCAGTGGCTTATTTCAGCACTGAATCTATTAATAGTCTGCCATCATAGCATAGTGCTGTTTATTTTAGTTATTTTAGCTTTTTTTCTTAAAATAAGTAAGTAATTCTACCTAAGTATGCCATTTTAACTTGGCAAAATGTGGTGGAGAAAAGATAGCACATCCAACTTAAGTCCAGTCATATCTTCCACTGTCTTACTGTTGGAATGTAAATTTGCAGGGATTTAATTCAAATATACTTTTGCTTCTTTGTTTATACATTATCATTTCTATTTGCTCTTTAGATAAAACTTCAGTTCTTCTGAAATGAAAATAACTTTCAACATTTTATTCTGGAAAAAAGGGCTTTATCCTTAACTGATGTAAGTCAACAGCTCTGTTGACTTTGTACTATTTTACATCAGCCGAGACATTACCCTGGACTCATAATAAACATAAAAAGTTATTTAATAATGTGAGGAAAGTTGGAAACATGGCATCTATAAACCATTGATATCAAACCTCATCATAAATAAAAATCTATTACTACTTCCTCATTTACATTTCTTTTTTGACAATAAACAAACTTAAGATGATGAATAGAATTTTAATAACTCCTTATCAGACTGGGTTTCTTAATTTTGTGTAAACTACTGTAGTCTGAGCTGGAAGCATTGAAAATGTTACGAATAAAAGAAATCCAAAGTCAAGCATTCTTTATACCTTCAGGTCATTTCAGATTGTAGGGGTTTAGAAAAGCCCCATCAAGCTCCATTTAGACTTCAGGAATAATTCCTTAAAGCAGTTCTGTAAACAAAATGATTCATAGTGTAGATTTTTTTGTTCAATTTTGTAGTTGCTGTTCCTCAGTTGTGAAAAGTGTATAGGGTTTTTTTCCAGACTGTACTTTTCACTTCTGCAAACCTAATTTTAAGTCTTGGGTTCTGAAAAATCAGAGGCTATTTAGAATACAATAAAGAATAAAAATGTGATCAATTGTAAGAAGTATTTCTGTGAAGTCTGAACAAAGTGGGAATCTGAATTGCAGCCCCAAGTATTTAAATAAGCTATTACAAAAGGAGTGCTAGGAACCATTATATTGCATGATTTCTTGTGAATAATAGAAATGCTCTCTATCAGGTATTTTTACTTAAATGGAATAAATGTTTGAGAGAGATGGTGTTCATCCATTGTAACCTTTCACGCCACTACTGTTGGTATTGTTATAACTTTGTCTATTAAAAATATGCTTTGAAGCTATTAAAAATACTCTAAAACTTAGAAAGAAGTGTAGTTTGAACCACCATACATTAGTGTCTCCATCTTTTGGTAGTGTGTCATTTATGCTTTAATGACATCAGTGTAGAATTTCAGCATTCTTATACTGAAAATGCCTGTCATATACAAACAACATTATGGCACTTTTAGTATAATATGCCTATAGTAGTGCTATTATTTAATGGTGTGCTTTTATATTGCTCAAGTAAGTTTTTAAGGATAAACGTGCCCACATCATATACTAGTCCTGGGACTAGTAAATGGGATTACTTGCTGTTAATAAGATGAGCAGGCTTTCATCTCTAGTTATGATGGTCCTGATCGAGTATCACTGAAGTATAAAGAAGTGTCACGTTTATGACTTTAATAAGAGCATAAGCAATCTCTGAGTCCCACTTCATCAAACCTCCTGTTTACATCTGGCACTTTTTACTGGTGGGATACATCCATGTTCTGTAAGAGTTTGCCTGAATGGGGCTGGGTTTGCTCAATTGTCATTTAGTAACATGGGTCTGTTCTGGGCTTAATTCTAGTATCTACACTCTAGCCCTCACCCAAGGAACAACAAAATTAAGTACTGTCTTAGATTTTTAAAGTTAAATTTAGGAAGTCTGCCCATAGTCCAATATGACCACACTGCAGCCAAGAGTGCTGCTTAGATACAAGTAAGAATCTGGCTCAAGTGGGGATCAGCCAAGAAACGAAATGAGGAAATATGTTTATTTCCAAACATATAGAGTGGTGTTACAAAACCATGTGTGCCATTGCTGTTTCCATGCAGCAGTACTACATGAAATTACAGTAACACTGCATATTAGGGCACCATTTATTGGATTTGGTGAGATCTAGTATCCCAGATACATGTCCGCTTCCTGTTCATGCAACATTACCAGTGCTTATCAACTGATAGAGAAACATTTCTTTTACTTAGAAGAATTTGTTCTAAGTGCCAGAAATATCCTGAAGTGGAGGGGTTTTTTTGGATGGAAGATAGGCCAGTAGAAAGAATTGGTTTGTATGTTTTATTAGTAAGGCAAAAAATACACATTGTGTCTTTCTAGTAATGGGCACTTCATTTAGAGTATTATTTTCTGATGTAAGATACAGTTTTATGAGAGTGTTTTTTAATACTGCATTACACACAAATGTGTTTATAATAATGTGTGGGCTTTTTAAAATTTTGCATTATATCTACTCTTTCATATTCTATACAGTCATGGTTTGCATATTCTTTCAACTTATGTATGAATTTCCTCGCTGAAAGCACAAACAAACTGGTTTTCTGGCTAAAACATGAGATGCATTCTCTGGGCTTACATAACCAATAAGTATCCTCTTCAAACAGTAAATACTAGAATACAAGCTCACTGAGAGAATAAAAAGATTCATTACCATTAAAACCTCTAATAAATTACATTTTTAAGATACTAAATGCTTGGATTTAAATTGGCTGGATGTGTAAGGAGTCTTGGGGCCATAGGGAAATTTGAGAAATAGGGCATAGGTGAATGTATCACATCACATCACATCACAAGGGAACACATCTAATAATGACATCAGTTTCACGTCCACTAATGTAGTTCGAGTGCTGTAGGTTATTTAACTCCAAAGGACCAAGCTTTCAAATCCAGTTAAATATCTCCTTGGTGTTCTTTTGGGAATGACATGGCACGGTCTTGGGAAAATGGAGCCTTTTGAATTCTGCTGACTTCCGTCACAGTCAGTATCCACCACTTCCAGGTCAATCTTGGCATCTGCCATGGGAGCCCTTGTCACAATGTTAGTTATGCAAATACCTGGTCACAACTTGGGCCTGAAGCTGATGTGCTTTGCATCTACAGGCTCTTGATTCTTAAAAGAAAGTCTTGAAGCTGTGGCTCTAACTTGACATTAAATCTTACTCAGTTTTAATAAGGAGTATTAATTACGATATGTTTTCACCAATTCTAGGGTAATTTATTTTCATAAACCAGTGGATGATAACTCACTAGTTAGCATACAATAAAGCTCTTTTGTTCTTCATTTGATTAATTCATATAATATAAAAGTGCAAGTCTGCCACTGTAAGAAATAATTTTATATACATTTGGAAGAAGATGCTGGTTGTTCAGAGAAAATAGATGTTTTTTCAGCTGAGATGCCGGGATTCTGATCCCAGGACATTTAGGAATAGTTACTACCTAGACACGCAACAAAAGCAATAGCAGTTTTGGTACATTTAAACCCTCATTTTACCTTCAAACATCGTTACTGGTCTTTAAGCTGAATCAGGTGGGATATTCAGGTGAATAAGAGACCTTCAGCCAACGTGCATTGTTCAACACACACCTGTGTGTGTATTTGGAAAAGAAAGTCTCTCTTGTTTTGCTGCTGAGGCAGCCACAAAATGTCTAGATAATCTTAATTTATCCATTAAAAATGTAGGCCCATATTTAAGAGTCATCAGCAATAAAGGAAAATATACTGAATCATTTCAAGTGCATGCTAATCATTTAATGTAATAAATGGAGCAACTCTAATTATCTCCCGAGGAAATGATTTCACACTAAAACAATGGAAATGAAGAGGTTACTTTGGGAGCATTATACACGGCTGAAAATTACTCATGTGAATCTAGAGGATATTTCAAATAAATAGAAAGGATTGCTTATGCCTTTTCAGTAATCATATAATGCTATGAGAGAAACACTAAACGATGGTAAAGATATTTAGCAATTTGCACTCAGCCAGTGATGCTTTCACAGGTACCGTTATACAACCAAACACTGTTCCTTTCCACTGAGACACTGGTTAGCACAAGATCAATGTCATAACTACAGGTTCGTAACGCAGAATAGTTGAACAGTGAAGAAAAAAATGACTACATTTGTCTTTTATATTTATTAAGTCTCATCTGCATTAGAATTTATAGATTTGTAATTGATAATATCTGTGAGCCTTTCCCTCGAGGTCCCTGGGTTTCTTTATTTTTAGAAGGAAAAATAAAAATCTTTCTGGGTTTTTTTTCCCCAAACTAAATCCCATGAAAGCTTATTTTGGAAATTCAGCACATTTTTAGCCAACAAAGAGGAAAATGAAAAGCAAACTTTTGAATAAGATGTAAAAATTTCTCAGGAAGTGGGGTTAAAATTGAGTTTAATGATTCAGTCCATTCCCTCCAAGGGAACTGATTTCACTGCAAGCTAAAATGTTTTGTTAAATTATGTACTTCAGTTGCTTGGGTGTTATGTCTGTCTTGGAGAAGCACATGAAATGAGCACTATCCTCCTAGGCATTTTAAAAACACATCCACATTAAATAGAATATATATACAGTGGTTGAGCATACAGTCTTTTTAAACTAGATAACAAAATGATTTTGACTTGTTTTAAAATCTTTTTCCTTAAATGGCTCTAAAGCTAAGACTAAAAGATAGATAATGTGGACGGAAAATTTTCCCCCTTGCTTTCAGTTTCGTAGAGAATAGCACATTATAGGTACTTTCCTTTGTGCAAGAATCACATCAAATGCCAGGAAAAATACATCTGTTTTGGCTACATATTTAACAGCATGCTTTCCAGAACCATCAATTTGTCTTTATTAGTACATCAAGTGCGGTTTGTTTAAAATGTTTGTCCATTCCACTGCTATGCTACTACAGATATTATTAGCTTATACTTACTACTAAAATTGGGTAAGATAGAAGGGAATACAGCTCTTCTACGTAGTGAGAGATATGACCTAGTTCAAGACAAATTAATGCACGGTGATTCTAAAAGCATAAACAGACGACTGCAACTTTTTGAAGGTCTGCATTTATTCTCCAGCTGACATGAGTATTTCACAAGAGACTAGACAATTGGTTTTTATCATAAGATTACCGTTCATCATGTACAAGAAAACAATTGTTATCAGGTATGAACTTAATTGGAATCAACTGTAGCAGTCTTTACAGGAATTTACCAAAATGTCTGCCATTCAGAGCTGGCTTACCATAATATTCTCTACGGAATAGTTGACCACAGGATTCTCATTCACAAACAGCCAGGTTAAACAGTTAAATGCTAGCAAATCCTGCATAGCCCTGTGGGAAATTTCACTTTAATCCCGAACTTATAAGAGGACAATCAAAGCCCAAAGCCTGGGTAACAAATCTGATCCTCTGTTGCAATCTGTGTCCTCATGGGAAGGAGAGAGATGCTCCCTGTACAAGCCTGAGATGGATAAATACCTAAATGATGAGATAGATGGGGAATGCAGAAGAAGCGTCTGGCTTCAGCCATTCGCTTCCAATTTCACATTACATTGTGAAAGGCAATTCTTGTGCAGCTCGGGAACAGCCAGTCCTGATTACTATAAGTTGAAGTGTGGCTTAAGGAATGATTAATGACAGTGTCAGGAGAAAACAAAGCACAATGAGAGTTATCTCTAATCCACCTGCTTGCAGATGCTATAGTAAGGGAATGAAAATGGCCCCGGCGAGCCCTGATAATAAAAAAATCAAAATAGAAAGGTGCAAAGCTGTAGATATGTATTAATCTGATATATAAAAACTAGGTCTTAGCTTGAATAAAGCATTAGGCATGAATGGAGCCCCATAGGTGATAGATATTAGAGCATAGTGGACTTCACATTGTCTGTATTTTTTAAATCAAACAGAACTGTTCCCTTCAGTATTGCCTTTGACATTAATAGGTTGGTATTTGAAAAGTCACAGTTCACTAGATGAGCAGGCTTGTGAGTTCAAGCTCATTAAACAAAACCTCTTTTTGTTGTTGTTTCAAAAAAAGTGACACCATACCACCACCTTGTGGCTTGGCAAGGCAGGAGCCCGGGCAGGAGAGCATCGGCTGTTCCCATTTCCAAACAAGCTGCAGGCAGATAAAGCATAATTATAAGATCTCCTTTCTTTTTGAAATGCAAACATCTCACAAGCTCCTTCAGCTAGCACAATGCATCTGAAAAGCAGCTAGGCCATTTCAAAGGATTCTCGGTTAGTTTTCCAGCCCTTCCAGGTAGGTTTGCTCTGATTCAAGACTGCAGGTATTGCAGAAGAGGGGCGGGGGGGGGGGGGGGGGAGGGGGTCACTCATCACACTATGACTGAATATGCACATTATGGTAGTTTCCTTCAACTGCATTGCAGCCGCTCAGCTTCTCTCCCCTCCTGATCTATCCGTCTTCCTAAACTTCATGTCCACTGGGAAATCTTGCACAAGCAGCGTAGTGAGCTGAGACCTGGGAAGATTCACGACATGGGGCTCTGAGACACCCTCTCTCACTGCTCGGTGCTCTGTGCTGTTCATCAGACAGGGTACGTCTCTCCAGATGCGTAACAGTGGCAGTCTGCTGTTTGATATAAATTACAGTGTTCACATATGAACTACTTGCTTGCTTTGCAGGTTTCACCTACTGAAAAGTAGATTTTGTGTCGTACTAGAGAGAATGCCACCGTGTCTTTTCACAAGGTAGATTTGTTCAAATTCAAGGCACACCGTAAGGTTTCCTAAAACACCTAAGCTACCCAGGAATCTAAACTTTTTTACTCTTGTTGGGACATAGATTCCCCCCATGTCACCAAGGATACTTAGAAAATTTTAACCATCACCATGCGAGTCAGGAATATAGACTGAAACTGAATACTTCCTGAGACCTGCTTCTGTGTTAGATTTAAAGCTATTGCCTCTTTTTGCCAGCTGTGAGGGAATTATTTGGCCCCACTGAATTCAGAAACAAAAGTCTCATTGATTTAACTGGGTCAGGATTTCATCCCAATGGTTTTCCCCCCTCCCTTTTCTTACTATGACCAGCAACAAGTTAAATGTTAATTTATATTTCATGGAAGTATTTTAATATTGAAAAATCTAATGAAGATTTAGCACTCAGTTTTTAATGAGGCTGACATAACTGTCGAAAGAAAGCAAATACATTATTTTAATTAATATCAATTCATAAGTGCTCCTGATTTATATATTAAACAAAAAAGAAAGTGTCTTGTCATACACTACAATTTATTCTGTATTCACCCATCATTTACTCAGAATCTTTTCTTTTTTTTTTTTTTTTATGTGAGGGGTATGATGGAAGCTGCCATGTAGAATTGTACAGCTGCTGCATATGCTATAAGTACTGTGATCACATCACCCTTATTTTCTGATGACGTGCCTCAAATCAATTCTATCTGTGTGTCTTTGTCTCCACCTGACACCTCCTGCTATCATAATAATCATGCTGTATGGTTTAAAGCTTAAAGCTTTTGTATACTGTATTTTCTTAATAACACCAGGGAGCCAGACAGTTTCTGTGCTATAAAGATACATTGTTATAGGTAGCAAAGGGTCTCAGTTGAAAAATTTTTGATCAAGGTATCGAAACCAACAAAAATCAGGTGTGTTAAGCTGAAGTTTTGATTAATCCATTTTATAATCTGACAAAAAAAAAATGAGACCTGGCTACATGTTTGGGTCCTGATCTCTTTTCCAGGCATTAAGGTTTTGGGGTATTTATTCAAGCTAAATTTTGGAATGGAACAGAACAGAGTGGAATAGGTTATGAATGCATTTGGAAATGTTTTTACCTGTGTAACAGAGCAGAACAGGTGAATGATTTAACCAAGAAAAAGTAGTGTTGTAACTATGATGTTTTATATAGTCATGAAAGATGAGTTACAAGTTGAAAAGTAATGTGTCAGCATCATTAGACAGATATTTCACTGTGAAGATGTGATAGGTTGAAGATCACTTTCAGATAAATGCAAAAACATCTAAGGGTTAACTTCTGTGCTAGCATCACAGCACTGAAAATATGAAGGTTCCATTGTCAAATGGTTGTCTGAGATGCTTTTATACCCGTCTCATACTCCTCCCTGCTTCTCTGTTTTTTTCTTCTTTCCAATCAAATGTTTCATTCCCTTCAACCTCATCCTCCCTTCCCATGACACTAGTTTCTCTCTTGATCCTGAGCAACCCTCAGGAACCTGAAAGGTTTCCTTTAAAAGATTGCACTGAGCTTTCAAATGTCTCCTCACAAGCATGCTACCTTTGGATGAAATTCTGGTCTTGATGCCTGCTCTATTTTAGGTCTGTCTTCCTGCTTTCTTTACAATGTGTGCACCCAGGGATTTTCAAGCAGGATTCTGTTCTGAACGTACAGTTCCTGAAAAACATTGAATACTCGCATCACACCCTGTAAGATCTGAAAGCAGCAGCAATCTCAGCAGAGATTTACAGACTATCGCAAAATGTATTTTAATGGAAGCTCAGAATCCTGTTATGTGGTGTTAAAGGCAAGGGATGAGAAAAGGTAGAGGATTAGAAGATCAAACTCTTAAAAAGGGGGTTCAGATTGATTTTGGACACCTGACGGAGATTTCAGCTCGCCCTTTCCAAGCTGTTTTTGTGCAAGCAGATTCATCTCTGAGCTCCTAGGAGTGACGTCTTCTTTTATTCAGAAAGTGCCTTAACCAGTTATTTCAAAAGATTTTGCATGAGTGTTCTTTCTGGCCAAAACTCATTCCACCCTCCAAAGTCAGAAACCAGCCAAAAGCAAGAATGAATTATTTACAAAGGGCAGCTGGCCTGGTTCTTGCAAAATCAAACTAAAATCTTGGCTCCAACCCTCCTTTAATTTACTAGATCCAAAGCTGAGCCCTGCAGGTCAAAACTATTCCTACATCTGTATTGCATATCTTCCTAAACTCCCCATCTACTGTATGTGGGCCTTGGGTAAGGTATCCTTTTTCCACTCGTTTCTTATCCCTAAATTACATAGTGCTGTTGATATGATCATAGTTACTTGTGATAATATGCTTGAAGAGTAGGGGAATATTGTATGTCGCCTGCAGGGGACACTCAGATTAGCGCCTGGTGGGGAATTTAAAATATGTTAAAGTAGAGCTACACTCATTTCCTGTAAAACAAAGTAGCACCCAAATTACTTGTGTGTAATTATGGAGTCTTTGTTGGAGTTACCCTGCACACAGGGATGCTGCCAGGTAGCAGTTTGGTAGTAAGCCATTGACTCACTACTGTCACTGCTATAGGGAGCATTCTGAGACAGCAGATAATATGGTACCTTGTTGTTGGGTAAAAGTCCTAGCAGCTGATGTGAGGTAATGCTGAGATCCCTATCTAAATTGCATGCTAGGACTGTTATTTAAAAAGACCCGAATATATTTTCAGTATATTGCATAGTGATTTTTAAGCCATCTCCTTTGACATATGCTAACCTACAGCAAAATAAAGTTTTCTCTGCAGAACTTAGCTAGATGGTGTAATACCAAGTTCAGTTATATTTACCTTAATTAACAATAACTCCAGTCATTTAAGTGGATGCTGCTCCTGCTGTGACTGCATAAAACAATAATAAAGAGCCATGCAAACATTTGGAAACAGGATCACTCCTCGGTGTTCAGTAGGTGTTGAAACTCAGTGTTCTTCGATTCTAATTGGAGTGCTTGTTCTTTGTAGGTGGAGGTTGCTTGTGCGACTGTTCGTGACAAAGTAGCTGCCACTGCAGTACAGCATTCAGAATTCTTGTGAAAGAATCCCAACACCAACAGCTGGTTCATATGCAGTTTACGATAGACTCAATGTCTTGGCTAGACTACAACATGTACAGCAATCCTCAATGAAGTGTCAGTATAAGGCCTGGTAAACTCCTCAAGGGAATCACCTGCACCAGTATAAACACATTTATGCTGATAAACTAGTCCATGCTGTAACCCTTTGTGCGTTCAGAACATTTAGAAGAAGTTACATTTTTACAGAGTGAATTGAGGTCCGTAGTCTGGAAAAGAAGCAGAAACAGAACATAAGATGAGGGTAGCTCAGATGCATTTAGCATCTGCAAACAAAAATCAGTATTCACTCAGATAAATGGATTTCCATGTGATGTACCTTCCTTCTCTCTTTGTTAAGCATGAAACTTTTTTTCCCTTTTTTTTTTTTTTCTTTCTAAAGCTAGTAGTATATCTGCTCCTGGCAGTATGTTATGTTCAACCATTAGTTTATTTTTTAAGACTAAGAAGAGATATTTCTACATTATAAATCATTTATAAACATAAGAACAAAGGGAGGCTGTCAGAGCTGCTGGTACTTTGAGAAAACAAAAAAAAAGACGATGAATTTATGAAGAATACAATTTTATGAAGGAAGGGGGGGGGGGGGGGTGAACGCAACTACTAATTATTAACATTCATCTGCAGACAAAGACCTGAAAGGATAGGATTAGAGGGATACATTTACATCTGTCTGTCACAAAAAGAAATCTCATTAAAGGTTTACTAGACTGTCACAAAACTTCTTCTAATGTTAAATTTGAGGGTCTCATGGAGGAGAGGAATATCTCACTTTCGGCCCATTCAGTAAAGTGATATTAAAAAAACAATTAAAAAGGCAAATAAAAACACTTGCATTTTTAGTAAGATCTCCAGCTGAATCTCCTTAGGTGACACAAAGGTTCATATGCCATGGAAAAAGTTTTACATGTCAGTACAAGTTTCAGTAGTTTCTATTTACGCAGCCATGTGTACTTTGAGACATGATATGACTGCCACAGCAATCACTTTGTGAATAGCATTCATCATCTGGACGCTTCTTTTCATCTATAAAAAGAAATCTGCAATAGGTTGCTTTGACAATTCAAGATGCTGAGCCACAGTTTCTCTGCTTTAAAGAAGCAGACATTAAGGTTAAATACATTAAAAGTGCACAAAAATAAACACACTGTGTATGTACAATATGTTGACAATAGCAAAACTTCAATCTACTGTAGTTTTTGATCAAAGAACTGAATCTGTGGAAAAGAAATCCTGAATCCAGCTAAAGCTGTCATTTTATTTTTCATAGCAAATTAATTTATATTGAACACACGTCACTGAGGAAAAATCTAGAACACTTTTATATTACTTGAGCCATTGTATGTGTTTGTATTAGTAAGGTATTCGGACAGCTACTCTTAGGGTCATGCATATCTTTTTCTAGAATTGTATTCTTGTTGACTTTATTGTGATTTATGCACTGGTTTGATTAATATACGCAATGGCTTGCAAGGGAGAAAGTTTTCATCTTGAGCATTTTGTTAGGGGTAATAAAAACTACCAAAGAAAAACATCAAAGATCCCTCTAGATCCATCCATTGCCATGTAAGCAGAGTCCTCTGCAGTGTACAGTAAACCAGGTTAAACCTTTGAAATTTAGCTGTTCCAGTTAGTAACAATTTCATTTTGGGTTTTGGGTCAGATTCAAAGAAAACCTAGAACTCTAACCTCTGATTTTCCACTCACTTATTTTTCTAAGTCCAGAGCGGAGAATATTCTCCAGCCTATATTTTCAAACCTGACTGGTGATTATTGGTGTCTACTTTTATTAGCAAAAGTTGAGACAGCATAAAAAGGCCTGACTTTCAGAGGCTAGTTCCCCAGGTCTGCTGAAGTTTCAGCTCTCTAGGTCTCTCAGCTTGGGCACCCAAAACAGATGCATCCAAATGTAGGCCCATATGTTTGAGCATGTTGCACCACTATATATGCACTCCCTGGCACTGTTGAAAGGCATACATTCCCTGCAACCCTCCTACGCTCCTCCCTCTGTTCTGCTCCATTTAGGTCTGTGCACATAATCTAGATTTCAGGTAACCCAAATGAAAAAGATCTTTTTATTCCAGTAGCTGAAAAATTAGATGGTCAAGACCAGAGCCTATGCGGTAGCCCACCTTTCAGCATGTAAATTCCCTCTGCGTGCAGTATCGGTTACCTGCAAAGGACACTGGCACTGAAAGGAAATGCAAAAATGATGGCTTGTGAAACAGGAGTTGTATAAGCAGTAGTAATGAGATATTTTATTCTGAATATATCTAGAAGCAGTAATTACAAAATATTTTATTCTTAATATATCTATTTCCACATTTTCCTTCACTCAAAGTTGCTTTTACTGAATGCAATTATATAAATCCACCTGAGCTATAAAGGTAACAAAGCAAAATTATCATTGCAACTTTAGGAAATACCTTCATACATTCTTGAATGACTTTTTAAAAAATAAACCAAAATCCATACAGCAGCGTCTGGCAGACAAACCCTGAAGATACAGAAAAAGAATAACAGTAAAAAATGCCCAAGAAATGTGAAATTGCAGATATCAAAAGCAATTGGACCCTTATTCCCCCTTTCTAATCACATATCTTCCAGACAGCTCTTCTTTACATCCTTTTTGCAGGACAATAACTCTGGTTCAATAAGGGTTATTATTTAAGAGGGCCAAAAAAATTTCCTTTCTTGCGTTCCCTATCATACAGTACATTAGCACTAATCACATTCTAAACAACAGAAAAAATATACAGTCATTTAGTAGGGGATTAAACCTCACATCTTTACAGTTGGAAGTCTATTTTCTGTTACTCATAAGGCAAGCATAGGAAGCCAATTTAAGAAGCAAATGGTGAGAGATTAAAAAAGCTACACTAAAGCTACAGTTGAATATTTACTTTGCACCTGTTTTCTAATATATATATATATACACACACAACTATACGTATTAAAGGCAAGTGGAAAAGAAAATCTTTGTTTCTTTTTCGTTTCATTTTTTACCTGGGAATTAGATGGTTTGCATTTTTGCATCTGAAATAAATGTGTCTGGGAAGGGTAACCACATGAAATACCTTTCCAGTCTCCAGATAGAGCAGAGTTACTGAAAAGCTACCTATAATTGTATCAGGAATTGTATAATTTGTATCAGGAATAGTGTGGCCAGCAGGAGCAGGGAGGTGATTGTCCCCCTGTACTCGGCGCTGGTGAGGCCACACCTGGAATCCTGTGTCCAGTTTTGGGCCCCTCAATACAAGAAAGACATTGAGGTGCTGGAGTGTGTTCATAGAAGGGCAACAAAGCTGGTGAAGGGTCTGGAGCACAGGCCTTATGAGGAGCGGCTGAGGGAACTGGGATTGTTTTAGTCTGGAGAAGAGGAGGCTGAGGGGAGACCTTATCGCTCTCTACAACTACCTGAAAGGAGGTTGTGGTGAGGTGGGTGTTGGTCTCTTCTCCCATGTAGTTAGTGATAGAACAAGAGGAAATGGGCTCAAGCTGCACGAGGGGAGGTTTAGGTTGGATATTAGGAAAAATTTCTTCACAGAAAGGATAGTCAAGCATTGGAACAGGCTGCCCAGAGAGGTGGTGGAGTCACCATAAATAATCCAGCCACCAAGCCAGGAAACATGAAATTGCTACTCTACCCTTAATCGGTTTAGTGGTGGACTTGGTAATGTTAGGTTAATGGTTGGACTGGATGATCTTAAAGGTCTTTTCCAACCTAAATGATTCCATGATTCTATGATTCTATGAATTGAGGTTTTCTGCTAAATGCAAATTATTGTAGTCAATGGCTATATCAACATGAAGAGTATAATACACTCTTGCACATTGCTAATATTTGCTATTATACATTGCTACAAATACAACTCCAAACAATTTTTTTGTGTGGCTTAAAGTAACCTATGATTCAAGTGTTCTTATTTTTATGTAATAGGAAAATATGTAGTGTAGACAGGCAGGTAACAAAATAATTGCTGAAACTCAGCAAAGGCAGGACTTTCACAAGGCAATTAATTATTGAATCTTATTGAAGTTTGGAATCTGATCCAAGAAAGATCTGTTCTCAAGTATCTGTGCCTAATTCCTCCTCTGAAGTGAGCCCTTTGCTGTCTCTGTGCAAGGGCAAGATACACAGCTCTAGAATTTACTTTCTGTTTGTGAGCAAGCTAAAACTTGTGGGCACATCACACAGCCTGTCATGTTTAAGCCTGACTCCACAGCAGTGCTAGCTGCAATTACATAGCTAGTACATGTGCACGGTGCTATGCTGACTCCAGACAGTCTGCTTTTCTCTGCTAGGAAGAAGTCTGCACAGCTGTGGTGCTCAGTCATCTTTCCTGTCTCCTGCCACCAATTACTTCTGGTGAATTTTATCACAATTTTCATAAACTGCATATTTGCTCCTACTTATTGTTCCATGCTTTACATTATTTTCTGTATTGTATTCACGTAAGTTGTGAGGTGGAGATACTGATGTTCCCAAATAGACATGTCAGGGTGTTGATAAGGGCAGCAAGTGGGGTAGTTTTGCTGATTTACATGCCAGGGTGGGAGAAGAAACAATGAACTGTTGTTTGCCACCAGCATCTTTAAGAATCTGTTCTTAAAGGCCCATTTTGTGATTTGTATTTGGCCTTGAACAAGCAAACAAGAAAGTAGCCATGAATGGGTATAAAACTACATGTAAGAAAAATACAAGTAGTCCATCGAACTCTGGCAGACATCTGCAAAGTGAAGACAGGAGCATTGATCATATGTATAAGATTAGGCCATTTGGATGTGAGGCAGCCAGTGAAATAATGGGGTTTGAAGTTTGAATTCTGGAACTGCTCATGCATACACACAGCCTGACTAGGAAACACCCCTGTCTGGGATTTGAATCCTGACAACCTTTTGCATCTTTATGGCACAACATGGCATGGATAAGCCTCTGCTCTTGCTTACTTGTCAGGTATTCTAGAAGGCTTGAATTCAAGGCCTGGAGCTCAGATTTTAAGTGAACTAGAGATTTAAGAAAGGTTGAGCCATTTCTGCAGTTCAGGAGTGTAGGTATAGACTCTTAGACAAATTCCAGGGTTGTGGTGGACATATGAACAGAACCTTCTGCTTGTTTTAGTAGTAATATTTTCCTTCCTGGAAAAGGAAAATACTATTTCTAATCTTTCCAAGAATACCTAAATCGTAGCATGAATTTCCAGTGGGGAATTAACTCCGCTAAGGACAGCAATTTGGGAGATGCAAAGCAACAAAGAACTTTGTATGGTTGGTGTCTCCCTCATACAGGCTTTCTGCTTAGGGATTCCAAAGAATTTCTGGAACTAGGTCCATTTTGCAGACAAGGAAATTGAGGCACTGCATAGTGTAATAAATTGCCTAAGGTTCAACTACAGGCAAATAGTAAAGCTGCAAACAGAAGGCAGACTTTTTATTCCTTTCAGCTACTAGATACACTACGGCAAAACAGCTGTTACTCACTGCTTTAAAGAAGTATTCCATATGCCCTAGATTGTGCACCTTACTGCAAGCTTGATATTGATTTAATTATTGACAATGGATAACGGGAGCTAATTTTTGAAAGTTAATGGAGCTACCCAACAGTAAGAACTTGACACCAAAAATGAGTTAGGAATTTTAGAGACCTTTTGAATAATGAAGGTAAAGTCACTGAAATTATTAAATGCATTGTTTAGAGTCTGTAAACACTAGCAATTCTAATGTCAGGTCAGGAAACTCTTCTAAAACAAATGATCTCATTCAAAAAGGAATTAATGCAGGACATTGTATAGGGAGTCTAACTAGGTGATGACAGTTTTCCTTTCTGGCTGCATAATCTATAAATAATGTGGGTATGAGAATACATTGAAATTTCGGTTTTCCTTAAAAGTAGCTATATACATTTTGCATGTTTTATTTCATTGTCTAGTGACAGACTTTATATTTCTGCTTAGTATGCTGTAAAGTGGGAGAAGATTTCTAAAATATTGTTGGAAAGTAATCCAACTCCCGGCAGAGTTCCCTGGGCTTTATACTGAAAGCTTTAGGTGCCCTCTTTTGGTATACCGCAGGAATTGCAAGCAGGCTTTGTTTTTTAAAACAACCTTTTGGGGAAGCACAAATCTCCAAATTATGGGAATCCTATGGTTATTGTTATACAAATGGAATTTGCCCACAGAAAAAGCATTGTATTTCATATGAAGTCCTATTACAAGGTGTACTTCAGTATTAATATTGCGTATACAATCAGTTCATGCTTTGCCATTAAATTCTCAAAGCGTTAGGTTTTGATTGTGATGCTTCAAGAAGTATTTATGCCTAAAGGCAATATACCTGGAATGCATATGTGCAGAGAAAGCAGCATCATAATTCACATAATATGTTCTGCTGAATTGAACATTATATTTATGTCATACTGTCTCTGGCTTTCTGTAGCATGGGGACTCACTTATGAACACTAGCTAAGTTCTAGTTCCAGCATCTACAATGCAGTAAAAGGTCAAAATCATTTCTTTTAAGAATATACAGGTACAGATGTGGAGACTGTATAAGTTTAGCTACTATCTCTGTATTGGGCCATCTGGCTATATGTAGTGTACTTCTATCCGTGTTTCTGGCTGTCTAGACCAGCGACACTAATCTGTGTAACTTTCCTTTCTACTGGTTCCCTTTCTGGTTTTAGTTTGGGTCCTTAACCTGTCTTACAAAGACAAAAGAATCTATCTTCTCATTCCTTCTTCCTCAGTAACACTTACTATTACAATATTTTGAAATAGATTCAGTTATTGCTAGCAGTTAACTCCAAATTTGTGCTGTGTGAGAGTGAATCTCAGATGTAGTTAACAAAGTAGTTAATGTCAGTTTTAAGTAATGTTTTCTGTCAAGTACATTAAGAAAATCCATAGAAATTGTTGATTTAGAGGGCATCAGTAGGACAGTGGTTTTTTTTAAATTTTGCCTTTCAGTTAATGGAACATTGTCACTGCAGGAAAGGTGTACTGCAAGTGCATGCTCAACAAATACAGCAAGAAACTACAAGGGAGTGCTTTACAAGTTTTGTACTGGGCCTTAGATATTCTTCACAGATGGTCTTATAGCCTTCTACACAAGTCAACTTCTGTTTCTTTGATCGTATCAGCACTGACCAAGAGATAAATGATTTAGCTCTTCCTTAGCAGATAGTCCTATTGAGTCCCAGTTTCTGTTCCTGTGAGGGATGTTTGAATCAAAAATCTTTTTCAAACAGGTAAAAGTATGAAGATTTTAGTGGGAAGTGAATATGGCTCACAACACCTGTTTCCAGGCCTTCCTCATAAAAGGAATGGTCTTTATATCTGCTCATTGCTGTTGGTATTATGTCTAAAAGCATGAGCTCCAATTTTAGCTGCAACTAGCTGAACAGCGGTTGAATATGAATGACTAGAACTTTGCAGATGTAACATCAGTACTAGCTTTATGTGCAGACTGAGGGCAATAGGGCACATTGTCACATCAATTTTTAATCAGGATTCTCCAATTAAATCAATGGACAGTACTGTTTAAAAGTCAATAGTACAGTAAAGCCCAGTACTTGGCTCAAATCGACAGATTTAGAGGATAGTCAAATTCAGGCTGACTGTAACATAAATAATGGCAGTTGCTTTCAAGTGGTCTCAATCATTTAGCTCATTCGAAAATGCAAAGTTACAAACTGCACATCTGATGATGCAGTTAGACTCCATTTGTAAATACATTTCCTATAATGTGGGATGCAATGTATTATTCATAATGCGATGAAGAGCCACGCAGTATGGAGCAAAAAAGGCAGAGTTTTGTAAGCAGGTAGGAGACAGAGAAGTAATTTATAACAGTCACAAATCATTGTTGGCTAAGCAAGAAGTATTATATTATATTAAGCAATTTGAATACCTTTTCTGATATTCCTGTGCAAGAGCACTTTTTTTTTTTTTGAAACAAAAATTATTTATAAGATCTTTACCATACCATTTCCAAGTAACTAGTATTGTGGCAATTTTCAAAATATTTCTTGGCTTTGCATGCTAATGAGGCAAAGAATGAGAGGACTATTATATGGCAATGTTACCTAGTGTTAGGTAAAACAGAAAATGTTAAACGTGACCATTCCATAGTACGAACAATAGCTGGAAAGAGAAATAATGATGCTGTCAGGGATGTGACAGAGAGTTAAGTGTTCCTCAAACAAAGCAGAAACTAATGAAGAACAAAAGGGGTGGCTCTGATAAGGAGAATTTACAGGTGCCTACCTAGAGATTTATGAGTACACTAGCA
Organism: Pelecanus crispus; assembly: GCF_030463565.1. Lineage (NCBI taxonomy): Eukaryota > Metazoa > Chordata > Aves > Pelecaniformes > Pelecanidae > Pelecanus > Pelecanus crispus. The sequence continues at coordinate 38,902,569 of NC_134648.1, read as the reverse complement.
TTTTAACAATACTTTTATTCAGGACCTGAGAACACTCTAGAAAAGGTTAACATTAAGAGGATAACAAGATTTTTTAGACCACGTTTATTACTAGTGGATCCCTGTTCTCAACAAAGAGTTCAGCCTTTAAAGCTGGGAATAACAGGAGTGTTTGCTTGCAGACCAAGAGCAAGGTGTTTCAGCAACTAACTTTGAAGCCAAAACGGAAATAAAAGTGGTCCCAAGTTTTGGTCTGTCTAACATAAATTGAAAAAATATTAAACATACATGTCTTCATTGTGAGGTTTTTTTTATTCAGTCACTCAGGATTATAATCCCGTTTCTCACTAGCTTTTTCAAAGGGCTGCATTCTCATCAGGAGCCGCATGAAGTTGTTCAGAGGAATCTGTCTAGAAATTGTTCCCCTGGAATGAGGAACAATCTAGAACTGCAAGTTTAAGCTAGGTAGACTGGACATGCTTCCTTGTATATTTCAGAAGACACAAAATTCTTGATAGGCTCCAGTTCAGTGTCAGAGACCTGAATCGTTTGATCCCATACATACAAGTAGATTGTAAATTTCACACGTGTCTGCAAGAGAGAGAGGGTTCGGGGTCATATCTGCTGATTTTGCAGACTAGCAAAACTTACATTTACTTTTTTGGAAGCAGTATTAACTTTATCTACACTGGTTGATGTTCTTAAAACACCAAGTCTTGATTAGTACCGAGTGCTTGACAGCATCACCCTTACTTGCCCTCTGCAATTAATGACTTGGCAGTGTTGGCTACTCCAACCATTCAAAAATTTTGATCATCCACCCAAAAGTATTGATACTGTTTTGGGAATTACATTTACAAAAATACTACATTTGGAGGTTTATCTACCTTCTGGGTTCAAAGTGTTAAGAGTACATATTCTTAATCTATTTTGGCAACTGCAAGGCCTAACAATTTTTTGTTGGAGTGAATAAAAGCCAAGAATCTCATTTAAGTCACAGTTTCCAGGATCTGACATTTTAATAAAACAATAAAATTAAATTTTGATGTTGGTGAAGTCTGTGAAGATTTTGGCACTAAATTCTAACTGGCCAAGATCACCCATAAAGCCATCAGAATTGTGAGGAATTTACAAAGCTGGCAAAACTGACTGAAGATAAATGTTTGGGGTTAAAGGCAGGAATTAGTTGCCATTCTCTGCAGTTTCTATGACTTGGTTGTCTGCACTGAAGCATGGGGTTCATGGGATTCTGTAATGTATTTCATTACATGGATTACTAGCAAAGACTAGAATTCAAATCCAAGTTAAACTCTAAAGAGAGCAATAAATTTACCTAGAGGTGAGTGTGTTTTAGAGAGTGAATATGTGTGTACTTGCTGTTTAGCATTAGCATGGCAAGATATTGTCACCTTGTATAAAGAAAGATTTGTAGTTGGGTGAGAAAATGACGTACCTAAATACCTGACTTCCCCACAGGGTACGTCAAAGGGGGACTACAGGCTTAGGCATCCTAGGAAAGGGGACTGCACCTGCCTGTAGCAGTGATTATAAAGAATTTGATGACAAGAAGGAAGGACGGACACTTAGGAGGAGACAGAAGGACTCAACACTACAGATTTGTCCTTTTGGTCTCATAATGGATGAGACAATAAGAGGAATTACTTTGTATTTTATGAAGCCAAGAAAAAGGACAATGCAATACAAGCTAAGAAGGAAAATGATGGAAGTAAGAAGGCATCATGCACATATACATCCCCCTTGTCTCAAATCGGGGCTGATGGTATTCAAATGCAATAGCACTCCTTTGTAACTCCAGCCATCCTGGATCACAGATCCACAGATCCCCAGTACTTCCCAATGCCATCTCACCATCACCAATTTAGATCTTACATGCTCAACCAAAGCCATGGTTCCAAAGTTTTTCAGATGCCAAACTGCTCCTTCCCCTTTACCAGCCTATCCTACATCCTTTAAAATATTCTTTTATACATCCCACATCTTTCTTATTCCCTGGTCTTTCCATGTTAGACTCCTATTCTTTCCTATCTATGGATTTCTAAGCCTCCAATCCATCCTGCAAGCCTTCCTCATTCTCCCAACTCTACCTCTCTAATCTACTCCAATCAAAACTCGTCTACGAGGAGATGCAGCATCATCCTGCGGAAGCAGAATGGTTTTGGCAGGAGTTTCATAAAGCCAGACATGGGGTGTGCTTATCAGAAATCCATCTCCAGAAAACTTTGTCAGAGCTGGGAAAGAACAATTCCTAGAAAATACAGATGTGTGGTAGTTATAGCTCAGAAATGATGGGTTTGTTATGAGCCCTTCTTTTCAGCAAAGATTTAATCTACTTTAGTCCCTTCTCATATCCCTATAGTAAATGAGTACAGTAAATGAGTAAATGACAGTACAGTAAATGAGTAAATCAGTATTGCTTCATCCCCAAACCTCAAAATCAATCCTGCTTCCCAGACTCCACATCAGTCATCACCCATCTCCATCACTATGATGCCATTTCAGATCAAACCCAGCAGAGTCATAGCTAACCTCTGAGTGGTTTGGCTATCAATAAGGTGTTGGAAACCCACATTCTTTGATTTGAATTAAGGGTAGGAGGGGTTTGAAATTCCATACAGTAGATTGGGGGTTCCAGCCACTGGGTAGGCTGTTACAGGGTTCCATGGTTTGGGGAAAATTCTTGAAATCTCAGACAGGCTGGGAAAATTGTTTTCCACTCAGTTCTAATTAGATCATAGGCTCAATGGAAATTGTAATAATTTCTGACTTTGAAAAATGTGATGTCTCATTGGCTTGAACAGTTAATCAATGATTGAATTCACTCGATATAAGTTTACTTAAGAAACCAGAAAACAGATGTTATGTCTCATTCATTTTGCTATATGGGCTCAGAAAGGTAATTACTACCAAAACTTGGAAATCCTGATCTCTGACAAATGAATTAAGTTTCTGTGAGCATATACTGTGTGCTATGAAATGTCCAGGAGTTGAGAGTTGCACATTCAGGAGCTGGCCTAAGGGAACCTTTTAAGAGTTTTGAGATTTCTACAGGGGTCAAAGATTACTTCAAACTCTGACCAGTTAAGTGCATCATGTGAAATAAAAAGAAGAAAAGAAAGCCGTTTTGCATGGAATCAAAATGGAAATGTTGTAAAAATTAGGACAAAGAAAACACCCATGTGGTGCTAAGATAAATTACCAAAGCTATTTCTGGATCTGTAACTGTCTTTATAATAACTTTCTGCTTGCATAATCAATATTTTTACTTTCAAAATATGAGATCCAATTCTGAGTTTACAGTGGGTATTCATGGGTGAACACAAAAGACTAAAAACATAACAAATAAGTAATTATTTCTCTATATAAACTCTGTTCCTCAGCAGATCTTATGACAAATTGCACTAATGCAATACTAGTCAGGAAGGGTCCTCTAGGAAAAGGGAAAACAAAATCTTCTTTAGAAGGAAATCTCCTTTGTTACGTATCTGAACTTAATAGAACAGTGATTAATTTAACTTCTACATAAACAAAAATCTTTGTTTGGTAATGTTGATGTGAAACAAATCTTTTGTCAGTCTAGAAACTGAAGGCTTTGCTTTATATGCACCTTTAAAGGTTATTTCACTAGGTGACTTTTAACACACCAGTTACATTTAGTTCCTGCTTGACAATTCTGATGATGTATGAGCCACAATAACTGTTATGATTCTTTTCCTTTGTTAAGCATTTTTGAAAAGGGGCTTGAAAAGGGGAAAAACTCTGTATTTTTGGCATTCCAGTGAATAGATCAATTGAGTAGGAAGCTGTTTTTACACAGTGGGTTTTTTAAGCACAAATGTGATCTAAACCATAATATTAGTTCAAAGATTTTCGTTTGTATTGGAAGGAATTGAGAACCTAGGAAATACACAGTAATTTAGAATGACTTCCTGAATTAGCACCAAGTTTTCATTGTCAGCTACTGCTTAATCTTGTTTATAGAGACAGCCCTCTGATCCTGTTGGAATCTCAAGAAAAAGGACATTGTCCAGAGTCTTAAGTCATTCTGCGATGAGTAGACTCAAAGAATTACATCATGATGCCTGGCAAATCCTATGACCTTCTTAACTCTTTCATTGCCTTAGGATATTTGATTTTCCTCCAGGAAAGTACATCGAACTCACTCACTCAGTCTAGGGTGAAATACCGCTTCATTTGTGAATCTGGCACAGACAGAATTATAGCACAAGATAAGTGGCCCTTGTCAGCCCTCCAAAGAAGAATGTGCTTTTAGAGAAGGAGCTGATGCCCATTTTATCATGTGGTAAAACACCCCTCCTTGAGGCTAGCAAGCCAGGAAAGGCTGTGGAACATCAAACGGTCTGAAACTGCACTTCAGTTACTCTACTGACTTTTTATTGTTTTATTTTGTTCCATTGATAAAGATATGCAAGATTAAAAGGCATAATGTTTGGCTAAAAATATTTGGTCTGGAGTCTAGTCAACAATAAGGGGTGGCAAAAAATTAATGTTGGCTTATATCACCATTAAACTGAAATAGTACAGCAAGAGAATGTATAAGGGAGATTTTTTTGTCAGGCATCTGATATGTTATATGTCACTAAAACCTAAAAAGCCGTGCAACAGAATGGAACAAAAAATACATAATCTACCTGATGAATTTAGCTTTTTTTCTTACTGGTGTATTGTTCTTTATTATATAAAGCGACACACAGATTTAGGTGATAATCCAAGGATTTTGCAGATTTTATTTTAATTTTTTAATATCTCCATACTTGAATCACAGATTTCTGCAAATATTCAGTGGTTTTGATCCACATCACTTTACTTAGGTGTTAGTGATTGAAGCGGTAGATAATTATGGTACATAACTGGGTGGCAGTGCTCAAACACACCTGGTTGAGGCTAGTACTGTGCCAGTTAGGTCCTGCATAGATGGCTTTGAAGATTCTTATGAGAAATCTTATAAATAAAGGTTGATACAGATGCTGTAAGGAAAGTGTCTGCGAAGTCAATCCATTTTTTTTAAAAAAAGGAATGACCTTTCTTTTTTTTTCTGCTAGAGAAGTCACACTCCAGGAATGGTGATTTCTGCAATGACCTACCTGTGCTGGTTCTCTTCACAAAAGCTCAGTTTTGGGATGTTAAAGAGGCTTATGTGGTAATTTTTATGTTTTGACTGGCATTTGCTGCAAATAAAGTGACTGGAGAAAACTGAAAGAGAGAGTAAAGTTTTTCCACTTAATTTCTTATAGCCTAGGGAACATTCAGTAAATTGGAAAGGCGGGAACCAGGAACTGTTGCCCTAGCACCTTTTGAAAAATTTGCTAATTCTTCAGTACCTTCAGTACCTACCTCTGAGCCATACAAGGCTGAAAGCCTTAGCACAACTGAGATAACGTCATCCTCTTTGCCATCACAGTAAATGAACTCTTCCTGTAATCTACACTGACTCAATCAATCTTTTCCGCGTCAGCTGAAGAGCGCTATTTCTACAGTCTCTTCATTATTACCTCTTATTGCCTGTTACCTGTCACTCAGATCTATCACCTAAATTACTGGTATGCGGACTCCCACATATACCAGGAGAGCTCCATTGGCTAACTCATTCTAAGGGGAATGGGAAGTGCTCCGGCATGCAAGTGCTCAGTTGGCAGATCTGGGGAAGACAGGGGTAATCAGTGGAGGGCAGTGATAATCAGGTGGGAACTGCCATTTCTTTGTCTGGCAGAGATGGAGCCAGAAGAGAACATGCACCCACGGTCTAAGTTTCTCTGTCATTCTCAAAAAGGCTAGGCTACACGTAAAGTTGTGTAGCTGCTGTCATTTCCACAACAAAAATTCTGGCTCTTTAACTCAAACGAGAAAAAGTCATGTTTTTTCCTTTTTCTTTTTCATTTAGAGATGCCTAGCTCAGGCGCCACATGTGAACCAAACATGAGCACTGTGACATTTAGCAGTGCTGTCTGTAGCCACTAAACCGCAATCTGCCACAAGCAGAAATTGAAACACTGAACTGTTCCACTGCTGTCTGACAAGCACCCATGGAGCGACTGGCAGAGCATAGGCTCGGTCTCCTTCTGCATGCTCCCTGTTCCTGCAGTCCTCTTCAGCATTCCTCAGTATCGACTTGTAGGTGCAGTGGAAGAGCTTAACTGTATGAATGTGAGGGGTTTGGATTAAAATATAAAAAAAAATGGGTGAGGATCTTTGAATTATCATTAGAATAATTGATTTTTATTGCACAGTATTTTATTTAAGTAAAATGTTAATTTTACTTTTCTGACTTTAGTATTTCTTTACTATAAATAAACTTTCCAATTTATTTGATTCTTACTGCTCCCTTAAAAACAGAGCAGGGCAGCTATTAGTGGCTCTGTTTCAAGAAGATTAAAAGCAGCACGTGGGAAATTCTGTCTGCCTTTAAAAGAAAGCAGGTCACTGTTGTAAGTGTATTTTGGAAGGTGTGAGCATGTGCTTCATTACAGTTATTCAGTGAAGGATGTTTCAGTGCAGAAAGGTGTAACAAGAACTCACAGAGCCACAGACCTTGTGTAGACAAAGCATAACAAGGCAATACCAAAGACCAAAAGTCTCCAGTCACTAATTGATGGACCATTAAGAAACTACCAGGCAACAGGTTAGAAGGGGCCAACTTGGACTTTGTAACTGAGGAGGATGAGGAAACAAGAAGAACATGAGGATTTGGGATATTTGATGGGGTCGTGTGGGACTACACAAAATTCATGCAGGAATATTTAGGGAAAGGGGACTGGGGAGGAACTGGTGGAATAGACCAAAAGGGTCCTGACACATTTAAATCATTGCTGCTTGTCTGACTGAGCCCTGCACCTGATTATTGCAGTCTGCCCTCTCTTATTATTGAATTCTTTAACTAGCTCTCTGTGTAATCTCGCTCTGTACCCACTGTGCATGTGTGTGCTGTAGGGCCTAAGTGGCAGCTCCTGGTGGAACTGGCTTACAGCAGATTTGGTGCCAGCAGCTGGAGTCAGACCAGGGTTGCAGGCACCCCTCGCCTCTGGTGCCAGCAACTGGAGCAAGTGGGGACCTCAGTGCCAGCTACTGGGATGGGAACAGTTGGGAACAGAGTGTCCCAAGTGCCAGCTACTGGGGGGACCAGTATGAGTGAAGTGAGTAAGGGCAGCCACCCTGCACTGGTGGCTGGAGTCATAGCCCATGTGCCTGGTGCCATCAGAGCAGGGAAAAGTGTTTGTAACTTCCCCAAACCTGGGGCATGTGAGGGTGCATGTGTGTAATTTGCTAGCAGGCTTGACAGGGGACTAGTGGTGAGTAGGGGGTCCAGGGTTTGGGCAGGGGTATCAGTGCTGGCATCTGGGGTGACGCACCAGTGCGGACTGCTTGCGGATGGGCATGTGAGTGCATGCTTCAGTTTGCGAGTGAGCATCAGTCTGACTAGCCGGTGACTAGGAGATCTGGGGAGCGGGTAAGAGGGCTCAGCATCCAGGCTGAAGAAGCTGTCTCTTACCCAAAGAACCTATAATCCTACTCTTGCAGCTGGATTCTCGCGCTTATATCAATAGATGTTCAGAATTTGACATGGTTAAGTTGACTTTAAGATTAGAACATAGGACACAAGAAAACTGGAAATCCAGCAGAAAAAAATATATTTCAGTATATTGCCATTGCAAGATGTAAAAGGGAGATTTTTTTGAAGGATTCATCATCTAAGTGAAGTAGTATTTTTGGTTATTTTTTAAGGATCATTAAAAAGGCATCATTCTAAAGTAATTAGATTTTAAAATCATTAGATCTTAAGCCACGACAAAGTATTGTATACGTGAGTGTACTGTCTGGTAGGGAAAAAATATCTTGCTTTCAGAGAGATTAGATTAATAAAACAATTTTGTTACATTTATTCTGTAATAATTTAACTAGGAGCTTGGAGAGAATATTTATTTTAAAAAACATAAATATTATTTAAATATTAAATCTCTATTCAGTACTTCTAAATATTGACAAATGAAAGATGGAAACCAGGAAAATACAGCTGTTTATTCATCCCAGTGTTCCTTTGAATGAGATCACAGTATAATTGAATAAAATATGTATCTAGAAGGGCATTAATTAGCCAGCATGTAATAGTTTGCAAGACCTGCTAATATATGGGACTTCTGGGAGCTTTTTCAGATTGCAGCAATTGATTTTGTCACAGAGCCAAAAAGTGGAGAGGACTTTTAATATTTTTTTTTTCCTCTTCCAGAAACATACCTGATAAATCTGGTGGTGGCTTTTCTTTTCTTACCCTCTGTTCAAATCAGACCATAATTACTCTGGCATCAAGGTCAGGCAACTTGGCTAGCTTTGAAAGATATCAGCTGTTTTTCTCATGCTTGCTGAACCTCTCTTAGACAAATTTTGCATTGTTTTTTGTGTCAGTTTTATCGTGGAACATCGTGCTGCCATCTGGGAAGAAAAACACCATGGTACAGGAGCAGCTGGTGAATGAGAATGGCCAAATAAACATTGGCACTCACTCTGCCATTAGGTGAGATAAGAGGGCTGAGGCCAAGCCAAAAGAGACAGCCCAAACTGCTGCCATTATCCTTCACTGTCCCCTTTCCCCTTATCTCTGTTTAAAAACACAGCTATCATTCATTTTAGAGAAGGGAAACCAAACCTAGCTATCAGGTGTTGGACATGCCCTTCTGAAGCCTGGAAAACAGAGATATCCACAGTCAAAAGCATCTGAAGTGCCTTGCCAATTGGCTGAGTGACTGGATACTTTTATTTCCCTGGAAAAATAACAAGAACATTTCATATTTCTGTAATGATTCCTGTCATAGGAGCTCAAAGCACTTTAGATGTAAATTAATTCTCTAAGCACTTTGAGAATGGGTGAGGAGGTATTAGCTTTGTTTTCATAGGCAGGGAAGTTGAGGCACAAAGAAACAAATACCTGATTTAGTTAGATATGGGTTAGATATGGAATTTGTGTTAATGGCAGGAATAAACCCTAATTCTGAACTGCTTGCATTTTTCCCTGGCAGCAGCCCAATTTTCCTTCCAGAAACTTGAGGCCAGCCCAGAAATTTAGGGAGGCAATGGACGTACCCAACCTAAACCTCCAGAAATGCAAAACATGATGCAGGGTTGTATTCTTATTTATTTGCTGGAGAGCTGAGTTACCTTTTGGGGATACCTTATGTGCAGACATATGGGAAGGTAGTGGACAGAGGAACTACATCCAGCTGTCCATGGCACTGACTTTCTAAAAACTATGGGGGGCTGATTCTTAACTCCTAGACACCGAGTTCCTGTACATTTCTCCTTTGATGTCAGAGTATGTATGCTCGCATTTGCAGCTTGGATCAGTTGAGAATCTATTTGCATTTGGCACAGACTGGACATATATAGGCTTGCAGCCATTAACAGTGCCTAAGATTGCCTATCAGCTAATAGTTCTGGGAAGTTTTACTTAAAATATCACTTCTTTTTTTAACAATTAGCATGATTGGTTTTGAAACAAAAAGCTGGAATTTTGAAAGTGAGAAAAAGTAGTCTGTATAGTATTTAAAATTGAGGATGAATTATTCCTTATCATTCACTGCATCTGTCTTGCTGTATCAAATATAGACTCAGTAGTCCACTCAAGCTTGACAGCCAGTAAGTAGTCTTTACTGGCTGATGGCTGTTTGGGGGAGAGTTTAGTAATCTCAATGCACTTCCCAGTGATAACAGCTGTCTTCCTCACAAAATCACATATGGTGCTAACTGGCATGCCTGTCATCCATAGTAAGGCTAACATCATGGTGTTAGCATTGTCTTTCCTTTGCAAAGAACACTGTCTCTAAGGTACACTAGTGAGGCCTTCTAGAGCAACCGAAAAAGCAATGACCCTAAAACACTTGGTCTGACCTAACATCCCTCACTGCTGTAGAAGTAAGAGCAAAGATTAGTCTAATCCAAAATCACCTTGTTTTGCTTTCTTATGTCTTCCATGCGACTGCAAAAGACTAGCCACAATTCACAGGCTTTTAACAGCAGGGAGAACCATCATGAGCCCTGACCTTCTGCAGTAGCACAGGCCACAAAACTTCACATCATTGATATGGACTGGGAGCAAAACCAGGCAGTTATTCAATGATCAGGGGAGCTAAAGAAGCCTTGCTTCTTCTCAGTCTGTACCACCCATATACAATCCACTCCCTTCTCAGCTCCTTCCACTTTCCATGGCAATTCTTTTTCCCCTGCCCAACTCTTCCAGTTCCTTCTGAGAGACTCTAATGGCCACATCTATTAAGGTTGATTCAAAGCTCCCTGTAAGTGTGTATGATGTTTAGCTGTTGACACTGTAAATGGCTACAATGGGCTGAATTCTGCCTGCCTTTCTCTCAGTGGGAGCACTGTTTTAGGTCTCTCTCCTCTACTGTTCTATTCATATTCATGAACTTGTGTCATTAAGCCTTTACAAAGTTGCCAGGAGAAGAAGGAAACCTTGCAGATGGATGCAGTGTGCTGTCACATCGGCCTCGTTTCTTTAGAAAGCTAAGCTACTTACCAAACACCAAGAGATGTGGGTGCAGTCACAGTCATGGAGAGTGCAGACCCAGTCCCACAAAATGTGAACATCAGGCAGCGTTTTTAAGGTGACAAACTGTCCTGTTATGCTATCATTACTACAAGAGATTAGTCCTACCTTTGCTATTTTGGATGGGGCTCTGAGCAACCTGTAAAGCTGTCCCTGCTCACTGCAGGGGCGGGGGGCTAGATGATCTCTAAAGGTCCCTTCCAACCCAAAGCATTCTATGATTCTATGATTCTATTTCCCAGGACAACTTCCGTACACCATGGAGAATGCTGATATTGCCAGCTGTTAAACTTTTCCACCAAAAGAAAAGTAAAAAAAGAAGAAAAATTATACAGTGAAAGACACAAAAGATAATGAAAGAAAACAGAGATTAAATTAGGTGTTTTCAATAAATATATTCGTTTAAATTTAAAAATGCTTTAAATAACTGATTTGATTCTCCCAAATAATTTGCAAATTGGCATTACAGGTGTTTTTACAAACCTTGAGGTCTCCTACCAAAAACTTCAAATCCAAACTACCATGAATAAAAACACTTAAAAACCTTTAAAAACAAACAAACAAACAAATCAAAAATATGTCCCTGTGATTGAGGCAGTGCCTGTGATTGAGGCAGTGCCATGTTCCAGGACTAAACTCAGAATTCTAGTAGGCTGACACTGTTTTTGTGTGGAAACTACTCAGATACTGGCTAGTTACTATAATATCTTAAAAACATGTCAGTTCCACACAATAGAGAACAACCCAGTGGGAATCTGCTGTGGCCATCTGGTATGGTGTAGCACCATGAAAAGATATCATTTCAGGTCCTGAAAGTAATTTAAGTTTATCAGTTTAGTATTACACCTAGATTAATTAGCCTTAATAATAAACTTAATAACTTAATAATAATGCTAGCTCTCATATTGTCTAATTCCTCTTTCCACATACAATATTAACTGCAACCTTTTTTAGTAAAGTATTTCAGTTGGTTTTCATTGTAAAGACAAAGTGATGGTAAGAAGTAGTGACTGAGAAACATGATTTCTGCTTTGAACTCTAAAAAGCTAGTTTGTTTGGGTTTTATTTTCCTTTCCCCCCCAGGTTTTCTACTAGAGAGTTGGAAATTCTGAAATTTTGCTTTGCAGGAAAACTATGTAGCTTGCTTGACTGAGCAATCCTTTGAAACTTACCTTCCACACTTTAGTGTGCTCTCAAGCTTTCTTTTGATTTTAATGTCTGAATGCACTCAGCAGCTCAAAGAGAACAGCACTAAAAATGGTTTCTCAGGAAAACTCATGCAAAGTTTGCAAAAATATAAACAGTACAGAAAGTGACTGAACACAAGCTTGTTGTGATAGTGGCATCTTGACTATAGGGTGTGAGAGCATCAGGTCACAGGACAGAGGGGAGGTTATGAGGAGGTTATGTTCTTGGATAAATACAGTTCTGGACTGTCAAATCGTATAACAAGTGAAAGCTTAACTGAGATGCTAGGAAATGGCATTTAGCATGTTCCCCAGCTGCAATGCCACTCTTCTGGGTAAAAAAACTGGTTGGGTGGCCGAGCACAGAGAGTAGTGGTGAATGGAGTTAGGTCCGGTTGGTGGTCAGTCACGAGCAGTGTTCCCCAGGGCTCTGTTTTGGGGCCAGCCTTGTTTAATATCTTTATCAATGATCTAGACGAGGGGATTGAGTGCACCCTCAGTAAGTTTGCAGACAACACCAAGTTGGGTGGGAGTGTCGATCTGCTGGAGGGTAGGATGGCCCTGCAGAGGGACCTGGACAGGCTGGACCGATGGGCCAAGGCCAACTGTATGAGGTTTAACAAGGCCAAGTGCCGGGTCCTGCACTTGGGTCACAACAACCCCATGCAACGCTACAGGCTTGGGGAAGAGTGGCTGGAAAGCTGCCTGGTGGAAAAGGACCTGGGGGTGTTGGTTGACAGTCAGCTGAACGTAAGCCAGCAGTGTGCCCAGGCGGCCAAGAAGGCCAACAGCATCCTGGCTTGTATCAGGAATAGTGTGGCCAGCAGGAGCAGGGAAGTGATTGTTCCCCTGTACTCGGCACTGGTGAGGCCGCACCTGGAACACTGTGTCCAGTTTTGGGCCCCTCAATACAAGAAAGACATTGAGGTGCTGGAGTGTGTCCAGAGAAGGGCAACAAAGCTGGTGAAGGGTCTGGAGCACAGGCCTTATGAGGAGCGGCTGAGGGAAGTGGGATTGTTTAGCCTGGAGAAGAGGAGGCTGAGGGGAGACCTTATCGCTCTCTACAACTACCTGAAAGGAGGTTGTGGTGAGGTGGGTGTTGGTCTCTTCTCCCATGTAGTTAGCGATAGAACAAGAGGAAATGGGCTTAAGCTGTGCCAGGGGATTTTTAGATTGCATATTAGGAAAAATTTCTTCATAGAAAGGGTAGTCAAACATTGGAACAGGCTGCCCAGAGAGGTGGTGGAGTCACCATCCCTGGAAGCATTCAAAAAATGGGTAGATGTGGCACTTCAGGACATGGTTTAGTCTAGTCTACCCTTAATTGGTTTAGTGTGGACTTGTTAATGTTAGTTTAATGGTTGGACTGGATGATCTCAAAGGTCTTTTCCAACCTAAATGATTCTATGATTCTACTCAGAATCATGGATCTGCTGGTTATTTGTGCTTGGCCTATGAGAACTCAGACTAACAGTGAGATACGCTGCAAATATGTGAAATGCAGATGCAATGGTTGCAAAGCATCAAGTGGGCACCAAAAGAAGGAACATATGCTTCCTGTGCAAGACATGGCACTGAAAGGAAAACAGGGAGTATAAAGGAGCACTTAGAAGAAATGAGATGCTATGGGTGCTATTTCTCTTTGACACTAGTGTTCTGGATGACTCTAGGCAAATCACCATGGCTCCATGCTTAGTCTTGACATCAATAAAACAAGGATGGCCTCAGTAACACCCCTGATAAAACGCTGTAGATAAAAATGCTTTGAGATAGATGATTTTTTTTCCCCAAATGAAAGCATTATGCAAGACCTAGGTTTTCCTATTGCTTATCATGCAAACCATTCCATGCATCCAATCTCAGTGTCCATCTTATGATAAAATTGTTCCTGTTGTGGCTCTCTGGTGAGTCAGCAACCTGCTTTTCCCACCAATTTTTTATCACAATTCCAGCAATTAATCCCACGCACAGGTTTTGTTAAGAAAGTATTATTAAACTTAGTTTTAGATATTTTTAATACAGAGGTGCGATGAGTAACAAAAATAAAGAGCCAGTGCTGTGTAACTGTTCTCAACAGGGTTTTGGTCAGTGTCCCCTAGTGCCATAGCTTGTCAACCACTCAACTGGAGAAAAAAAAAAAAAAATCTTACTCTAGTTTCTGTCATGGCAGAAGATCCAGAAGCTCCACTATCTCCATATGGTAACTCAAGGCTGGCTTGTTTGACTTGAGATCAGATAAGTCTTGCTGGTGCAAAAGAGGCCTTTAAAAATTATTGTTTAAAGTGAAGGCCTGCAAATGCAGACAGTGTGGAGCAACTGGAATCTACTTTCCTTTGTTCTCTTTTATTTCCTGGAGATACCCTCCACAGAGAGCAAAGGAATGAATGCATGAGAGGAATGAAATAATAGTGATGGGAAAACAAACTAATTTCTGTAAGTAAAATCACTTAGTTGCAAAGAACAGTACTAGTCTGCCCTTCCACAGTGAATGAAGTGAGGTCTTTACCTTAGCTGGCTGTTCCATCATGAAGGTGTCACAACTGTGCATCTTCTTACACTCCTACACACTGAGCACCTGTATACTGCTGTTGCTGCTGGAACTGTCTTGTATAGTAGTGTCCAGCTTAGTTTACCCACAGTATCTTAGGTGCCAATAGAAGCCTAGCTGCAGCAGCACAAAAATCACTGGACACAGCAAAAGTATCCAAGCGAAATAGGTAAATATTCAAATGTTTTTCCTTCAGAAGAAGGCCATACTATTCTGAGTACAACGTTCTCAGCATCAAGCTAGGTAGTTTGAACTTAGCTTACATATGTCCTCAAATACTGTGTTTATATTGCCATAATGTATCCTGGCAGTAGGTACTGATGTGTTATATTCTTTTTGTCCACAAGATGTCAATGCATCCTAAGAATTCTAGTGCACATAGCCTAGTTTCTTTGTAAGATAAAGCCTAAGTATTTGTGTTAGTGTTTTGTGTAACTACAGTGCCTACGCCATCATAGCCATGATTCTTACTGGGTCCGCTGAGCAAATGTCACTGCTAATAACTGAAAAAACCCAAATATGATGATAATAATAATTATATAGATCATTCTGTCCAGCAGAAAGAATGTTTGGGAAGGGTGCAAACCTCCATGAAGATCTTTTGCCACGCAGTCTCCTGCTTGTCCTGTTTGGACACCTGGCAGGGGGATACATCAGGATGTGGTGGTTAGGAGTGCACATGTGCCAGAAGGAGAAGCAAAGTCTGTTAACTTAAGCATTGTGCGTATTAGCTTGAACTCCCAAATGGGAGCTGCTCAACATCTGACTCGCTTAGAGCGTGGGTGGAATGAGTCCATATGTATCAACAGCTGTCTGTGTTTACTGATACATTTCAGTATTAAAAAGGATTAGAATTAGACTTATGGAAATTCACATTATTGCCTGTCTTTACAAAAAGCTTTAACTTTGCTCTCATTTACATGAGAAAATTATTTGAATAACGTGAGTGCACTGCACTGAAGTAAAATTAACAGGTTAAGGAACAGAGGTTGTTTCTGCTGATTATAAAGAACTTCTGAGCTGCTCAGATGATAGGCATTAGGGATATGAGTGTTTTTACTGTGTTTTACTGCTTTACTTTTTTTTTTTTTGTATCCTGTAAACATAGCTGAAGATCAGAATATACCTGTCTGATATCTGCATCCACAGATACAAGGTAGATGGACTGTTGTGGTCCTTATTTGCCTTGATTTAGTGTTAGCTGAGATTGCACAAAAGGCCTACTTTAGAAAGAATTTTGATGTATGTCAGCAAGACCTAAGAGTGTGGAATTGGTGTATCTGGAAAGGGAGATGGCAGGGTGGGTGCTTTAGTGGCATTCCTCCAGGGAAGAAGCAGCCAGCATTTATGAATGTGTTTCAGTAATGCAGTAACTGCTGCCAGTTTGTCAGAAGCCAAGGTTTGCCAAATGCCTGTTCATTTTTTCCATAGACCTTTAATATTTTCTTTCAAAAGAGGAGGATGGAAAATGAACTGAATGTCATTTTCTACAACAGAGAAGCTAAACTTGTTCTTTCTTGAATCTTTTAGAAAAATATGTAATTGTTTATGGTTAATTTTAAGTAGTGTAAACTACAATTCAAGCACTGTCATTTGCTCATATTTTGAGTAGGAGACTGATCCTGTTCCCTTCTACCTGCAAAAATATTTTCTGGAGTCAGTGGAATTAAAACAACATAAAATAATTTTCAAATCAGTTTTATGTAGTCTCATTGGTTATTAGGGGCCTAATACCTGATGTCTTGACTCTGTTTTTGCTGGAATAAATCTGGGGTAAAAATCATTAATATTTCCCTTTCTACTAACCAGCACAGAAAGGCAGGGGGGCCTTTTTTTTGTCTGAGGGAAATTTTACCAACTGAATAGTAATACTAACAAAAGTTTACAAAGTATCTGTGTTTTGTTATATATCTACCTTTTCAATGAAAGGAGGAAAAGTTAGTATCCTTTCCTACAAACATAACTGATAGGAACTACAACTGCGTGTGGTATGTATGAAAATGCATCTCCTTTTTCCCATTACAAAAATGGCAACTTCTAGGAACAGTTCAGATGCAAAAAAATATGTTCATGGGACCTAGTGTTCTAAACACCAGGGTCCCACCTGTGGGACCTGAGATCGCTTCAGGTATTTGAGTCTGGCTACTTCTTGTGCTTAGTGTAAGTCAAACTGTCCTCTACAAGCTGGTAGTTGCAATCTCTAAGCTTTTAGAGCCAAGTTTTATAAAGGGTGAAAATGTTATCTTCCCAACCCTGGAGAGTTTTGGTATTGGTGGGGTTTTTTGTTCTTGTTTTAAGTCGACTGGGCTGTTAGAGCTGATTGAGAACAGACTGGTTGCCACTTCTGTATAGCAGACACAGTGGTGCCTATGAATTCATACCCAACTGCACCTACCTACCACTCCTTAGTTGTGTCAAAGCCAAAAGTACCAAAAAGCACAGAGGAAGCTCTTATCTTCTGAGCTGAACTGGTGGAAAATCTGTTTAATAGAACACAATGGAGAATTAGCTGAGCAAGAATTACAGACTATGAAATAGGAACTAAACTGGTTTTCTTTTGATTCTTTGGTAGCATTTTAATCAGCAATACATTAATCTCACCTAACTGGCAACATCCTCAGACCCACCTCTGACAATCTGTCTTTGTTCTCTGTCTCTGTCTCATCTCTCCCTCTTCCCCATCCTTGATGTCCAGGAATATTTCTGACAATATTAAATTATTCATTTTCTTTCTTTTGTTACTTTGATAAATGGTGAAATAACAATGTGTTGTCCTTCAGAAAACATTATCTTCAATATGAGGTGACAGCTATGGGACAGTTAATCTCCTAGGGCTGTAGTTCCAGGCATTTAAGCAAATTCAGGCATTTCTGCATCTGTTATACTCCCTTCACATTTTTATGATCTTCATTAAGACCATAACTTTTGGAGGATTATTTTCTTCTTCAAGTGAAACTGAGTGTCTAAATAGCAGTTAAAACAATGGCTTTTTTTTTCCTAATCTCATGCAAGTATTTTATTCCTTATTTCTCAGGCATCTGCCTTTCCTTGCACCTTTGCAAGTAAAAAGGGAGGTAATGTAGTTTACCAGCTTCAAGTAGAAAGACTGTTGAATGGGGAAGACAGCTGGGATGTCATGTAGCAACGCAACAAAATTCCCATTTCAAACAGAGTATAATACACACAAAATGAGAAGCAGACTAAAACCTACATTTGTGTGTCCAGTAGCCTACATATGGCCTCCTCTCATCACAACAGTAATATTTAAGGAAGCTTTAAAGATGTTGTTTTCATAGGACACTGAAAGACAAGTATAGCTTCAAACCCTCTGTTAGACTGCTCCATAGGGCACAGGCATGCATGATTTCACTTCCTTCCTGCAATTAATCATTAAGACTTTTTTATTTAACAAAAAGACCTTCTGTATGCAGCATCTGAATTTGTGTCAATTAAAATGTTTATTCATTTCCACCAGACTGGTAGGGAAGACAGATCAATAGACAGCATTTTGACATTTTGCTTGTGAGATGCAGACTTTGTGTCTGTACTGTGTGAGACCTCAAACAAATCACTTTGACACAGCTATCTTCAAAGATACCTAGGAGTACCTACCAACTGTAGTTTGTTTCAGGTGACTGACAACTTCTGTGGATCTTGCCTTTAGTCTGGGTATGCCTATATTGTCTTTCAATGCAGTTTTCATGCCCAGACCAGGGCATAAGATTGTCTGACCAGATGTAGAGTTCTCTATCCAAATAATTGTCTAGACTTCCTACGACAAATGAAGAGAAATAGGCATTGGAGAGTGTGATTCATCTGTCCTTTGAGCAGATGATTCATGCCCTAAAATTGTCTGTTACTCTGCATTGACTAGTAAGGAACCTCAGCCTTCACTATAGTGACCTGTAGTTGGATGAGAGGCTGTGGGCAGCAGGTCTGAAAATGTGGCCCCTGGAACATCTGAATGGTCACCTTTAAAGTACGTAGTGTATCACCTAATGGATTTAATTCAGTGGCTTGTTATGGTCAGGCAGGGTGTCAGCAGCTGCCTGAAACTTTATAGCTTTACAAGATAGCTATGAAGACAGGAGAAAAGGGAGAGTGACTTGTTCATAGCCATGCTTGAGACCATTATCAAAGAACAGTGCAGAGTATAGCACTTCTATATTTCACTAAAGCGTTGAGGACAAATGCCCAAAAGATTGTGAGGAGCTTAGCTACTATAGTGTGGAGGGCCATATAAGGGCCAGCTGAGATAGATAAAGCCTGCTGTTTGGAATTATGTGGTTTTGTACATCATGATCTTCTGCACAGTGGTGCCTGCCAAATGCACTACAAAAGCATTTCAAGTACTGAGACATTAAGAAAGTCACTCCAGAAGCAGCTAAATTGTTGCTGACGAGATGTATACACCCTGAGAATTAAAATCTTTTTTATATTTTGGGGGTTTGCTTGTTTGTTTTGTTTTGTTTGTTTCTTACCACCCCCCTACATAGTCTTTTTTCTCTGGAAATTTTTCAGATTAACAGAAGACTGTTCAGCATGTAAGTAGTGATCCAGAACCATTATTAAACATCTGTTGAATCGGGCAAGAGCCAGGAAAAACTTCAGCTGGATTACAATTGTTCTTGAGAGGGTCAGCAAGGGAGTGAGAAAGCACACAGAGCACAGGAGGCAGCCAGAGTCTGTTCACATTTGGTTTCTTTTTTTCCCCCCCTTGAATCATTACTGTTAAGAGGAAGCAAATGGCTGAGGCTCTCAAATCCCAAGGGGTGTGTAGCCCTTGGGGTAATGTAAGACGACTAACTTGTGTTCCATGCCTCCTGCACTTTGCCATTTTGCGAAGTGCACATATGTGAACAGGGTTATGGAGAACATAGTAGCTGATGTTCCTGCATGTTTTAACAAAGTGCCCCATTAACCTATTTCCCTCTCCAAAGTGGCAACACTACATTAGCTATCCACTGGCTTAGAAACTGCTTTTATCTCTCTAGAAGGAAGCTATTAACATTTAGAATTTTGAGAAGCAAGTTCTGGTGAATCCTTCTTCTGAAATTAAAGATGTTTCTGCCTCCAGCTGTCCATCCCATTCCTCTGCCAGGAGTTACCACAGAGTCAGTAGAGGGGAACATGTGTAGCACTTCCGCTGAAAAAGCCTGGTGTCCTAGGATAAACCACTGTGGAAGATGGATGTCAGCTGGCACCATCTAGATGGAGTAGTTAAGATATAGGCATCTTATTTCTGCTAACTTTGAACCTTGGGCTGGGGGTGGGGTAGACAGCTACCAGCAGTAATGTCTTAACTCTAAAACAGCTCAGCTATTACAGCTCCCACTAACTTGACATTTTAGTAATGGAAACTACCATGAAATCTCCATACACTAATGCATAGAGCCTTAAATGGTATTTGCTTTCATAATGGCACAGTGTCTATCCAAGTGTGAAATCTGAATGAAGCTATTGCAATATAAACTGGAAGCACATAGCTTTTCATTCAGAGAAGCCGGGGCAGAATGCTATCAGTCTGGCTGAATCTGTTCAAATGGAGTTGCCATCTGTTATCACAATGCCATGTTGCCCAATTAAAACAATATGACTGGATTACAACACTTTTGAATAGTATTTTTTGCTAGATTGTCCCTGATTCTAAAAAATACCATTCCTTCTGACTGCCTCTGCACCTGCTAATGCAGACAGTGTAAAGAAATTGCAAGCTTCTCATTTATTAACCGTATGATCATAAGCTAGTTCTGAACCTGAAAATATTTCTGTATTTTAAACTTTGGCTGACTTTGTCCAGTAATCATTTCTCCATTTTTTGAGGAAAAGCATAAATTTGGGTAATGAGAAAAGTTACCGCAGAGCTTCTGTATACACATGACCCATGGCTACTAAGGATGTAAGTTAATCAAGGTAAATGAAAATAGTTTTTAAAAAAAAATTATTTTTTCTTTTCAATAAGGTTTTTCAATGTAATGTTCTTCACTTCCTTCCTGGTTTAGAGTCCTAAATTGATAATTATGAATGTCTCTTATTTATACATTTAACTCATTATGACAGAATTTCTGACTTTGTAATACAGAGTTCTACATTTATCATTTTTTCTGTAGCATGCAGATGAACATGAATTTTGGGGTTAGTTGAGCTTCCATTTTCATATTGCATTCTTTAAAAGACAAATAATAACAAATGCAAGATGGACACCAGCAACTGAAATCAGTGTTTTCAAGAATAAAACCAACTATTGACAGAAGAATTAACATGATGACTAAGAGAGTAAGACAAGCTTGTTAATCAAAGACTATTATTTTAGACCTCTGAAGCACATTTATTTTACTTAAAGAAAATGTTCAGTTTGATAACTGCAAAACTTATATCAGTACTGGACAAAAAGCCTTTCAAAATATGCTTTATAATTGTATTTACATTTTTGCTTATAAAGATTTTAATTTAAGGAAGCTAGAACACTTACTAGGTTGGATTTCTGAGTTGCTATCTGGTCCTGAATGGCACCATAAACATGTAGCACCTTGAATTCTCACCCAACTTAAGCACACTTGCTCATTGTAGTGTAGTCTTTGGCTACTGATGGGTCCCTACACAATTGCAATAGCCACCCTTGGGCAAAGCACAGGGATGGATTGCATACCCATAAAACAGCCTCTTCTATGATTCTGAAAGTATATTATACAACATGGTATTAGGTGTCAATACTACTGCTGTTATTAATGGAGTTAGCCATGGCATTTGCTTTGTACACTACCCTATGCCATTTTCCTCATGCTGAATCTACTCTGCACCCTGCTGTACTTCTGCTTTTGCTTTTTCTATCGCCTTTAAAGATCCTCGGTGTTACTCCTGTGGTTTTACTGTTCTAGTAGTGAGAGGGGAAGGAACCAAAGGTTGGTCATGCTCTGTTTCCCTTGCTCTGTCTACCAGCACTCCTTTAGAGCTGCCACAGATATGGGATATGTGAGTCCCAGGTAAGGACTGAATGAGGAAGGGGAACTGGATAAACTATTCCTCTGCTTCCAGTGCCATGTAGCATCCACTTCAGTCTGAAATCCTCCCCAGACAGGTTTTGACCTTCAGCAAAATAGTAATATGCTCAGATTAGTAAGGAGTGAGAAAAATCCCCATTCATAGGGGGGGTTTCCCCCTCTAAAACCCCAATGACCTTTTATTCAAAACATTTAGGATTAAAATACTCAGTGGTAATATGAACTTTACATTTTGAAAAGATTCACATGGTGTCACTGACCACTAGTCCACTACAGTTTTTAAGCCTTGTTTACCTATGCTTTATTTTTAGGATGCAACCTTTTTGTGGTTTCTTTCCACTAGTATTTTCTCAGTATCCCACCAGCACAAAACTACTATTTGTTTTTGAGAATTCTAGGTAGAAAATAAGTATTGAGGCTCTGAATGAAGTGAAACCTGAGTCCTGGACTTCCTGCCCACTTACAGAGGCTCTGGTTAACATTTGCCTTAAGATTTTTTTTTTTTCTTTTAAATTTATATTTTGTATCACCAGCTTACAACTAGGCCATGGCATCTTAGTGAAGACTGCAGGCTCCTGAGGACTTTTAAACCTGTGTGGAGTACTTAATTGAGAACAATTTAATATTTTGTAATTACATTTCCCCTTTGGAGAAAAGCACCCTGTATTTGCCAGACCTTTCTGAAATCACTTTCAATGCCAGGAAAGATTTGACAAAGAGCTAATCTCTAGATCCAGAAACAAATGCAAAGAACAAGACGAATAATGTGCTTTAATATGCAGCTTTGTTTTAATTTTGGATCCTCATTGTGTTTCATTCAGCCAGAAGATATCAGGCGTGAGTAGCAGGACTAGCAACACCATTTTCATGACCACCAGACCTCTGGCATCATGGACAAGACACATCTTCCAAGCACACTGTCCCTAAATAAGAATCCCTATTTGAGATAAAGCTTTCTATCTGGTATCTGTTCTTCTCTGTGGGTCCTGTTTTGTTCACATGTACTCCTAAATATTTCCTGAGACTCTTAATCTTATTAACTTGAAATGGCTTGGCTGATGATGCTGGTTGCAGCATTAATCTTTGATATATAAAAGTGGTTTTGAAAAGTTCATGATGGGCCATCTAGACAAGTTTATCACCTGGCTTCTCAGCAAACATGGATTCAGAAGGTGTCAGTGCAGTGTTCAAAGTAGTGAGTCTTTGAATATTTCTTAAGAGCAAATTCAAATTTGATTTCAGAACATGCTTTCCATAACACATGAACAGTTACTCATAGAGCTGCTAATAAGAGCTACTTATTTAAATAATGAAAAGAGTGTAGCTCTTAATCACTTTCAGTAGATTAAACATGACATAGTAAGTCAGACTTGAAGGATAGTAGACTTGGTCACTTTTTCTTGGTTCTCCTCAGACTCTGCTACTCACACATCAGGTAATTTGCACTGTCACCTACATAAGCTTCCCAGACATCCCAGCGTACTGTGAAATCTATTGTAATTGTCTTCTAACCACTTCTGCTTCGAAGAGATCATCTACCTTATTTTCATATGTCCCATTTGCCTTTTTTGAATTCTTATCTCAAATCTACTTCCTTCCATCTAAGCTGGAGTACCATAAACACTTGAATTTTCCACAGAAAATGACCTAAGTTCTCGACCATCTCATGTCCATCATTCTGCTTACCACAAAACATATCATGATGCTTCTTTATCAAACAAAAAAGATTTATAGATTAACTGAAAATGGCAAAAGCACTGAAGAAAAATAGCAGTTTTATGATGAGGTGAATCTGGACAGCTCCACACACTTCCAAAGTAGCTACTTGACACCAGTTGTGGTTTACAGCATTTTAGAAGTCTGCTTTTGCTACTTGCATAATCAAAATTGAAAAATGTTTCAATTACAGTGCTACATGCACCCAAAGTGTAGTTGACCTGTTTGCTTATCCTCACCACTAACCATGAGGAGATATAATTGCTGCCCAGTCTTGTAATCCATACGCAGATATATCAAATACCATTTCTCTTGCTGTAGTAAGTCAAAGGAGCACAAAGTGCAAAAAAATAGATTTGCAAAATCATAAGAAGATGGCAAGAATTTTTCATCATGAATAAGTACTAAATGATTATAGTCTTCAATAGCTCATTTTCTATGATTTGGTTGTTATTTTTGAAACACATGTGAATGATGTCACTGACTCATCAATTTACAGTAAAGTTACATAATATCTGGCATTTATACTAAACATATACCTTCTGGACCTAAATCTCTTAAATGAGATTCTCAGTTTCCTTTTGAAAACAAGGAGCTCTGAGCCTGCATGGCCACACAGAAAACTTCAAAACCAAGTAACCATAGAAGCTAAATAAGAAAAGTCTATTTATTTATTTACCTGCTTCTGAATGCCATAACAATTAGGGTAATCTCAAGGTGTCTGTGAATTGATTTTTCAATGATCTGTGACTTTAAGTGCTCTACTAGGGAAGGAATCTTCCAGTCTCCATGCTGGGCAACACTGAGCTTAGTGTTCCTCCCAAAGTCCCATGTTCACCGGTGACACTGAGAATAAAATATGCTCTTTAGGCCTACCAACAACATCCAAATCCCAGTACTAGCAAAGGATTGGAAAGAAGCAGGAAAAGTCATATACGCCTGAATTAAACCCATAGGTCAGAATCAGCTGCACTGCTTATGTAGGAAGAAAAATATTTTGTTCTTGTTTCAATTTTCTTCCAAATTTGTAATTCTTTCCCAAAATGTGATGAGATTTTCTAAGTGGAAAACAATCTACAAAATGTGGCTGGTTAACAAATCTATCTTAAAACTAAGAAAATTGATATGTTGATACTATAAATGAAAAACAGTAAAACCAGTTTAAAACAGTTTAAAACTATTCAAGTGCTTAATCTTGAACGTATTCCAGCAAGATCATCATGGTTTTGAGAATTTTAGGGAAAAACAGATATAGTTTAAGAAAACTTAAAAAGAAATTAAAACTGGTTTTGCTTCTTATTTAAGCAACCTTAAATGCTCTGTGAAACATGTTTACTGGTCTTGTTCTCTGTCAGGCAGTAGCACATCTTTTTTTCCCAGGGCAGGAGCAAACATCAGTAAAAAAGTTGTTTTGTCTGTTTACTATTCTGAAATCTAATCTTAGAGCAAGAGCTATATAATCGTAACATCATGCTCATAGCATCCAGTCATGATTAAAGCAAAACCAATAAGGAACAACAACAAAATCTCTTTCTATTTTAAGAACAGCTTAATGGCAGACATGGACTCTCTCTTTGGCAGACCGGTCTGGCAGACTGCTCCTGATGATGCCACACTTGCAAACTCACCTTCACTTCTGTTTGCACTGAGGCTGCTACGAAAGATCCCACTTCAGCTTCAAAAGCCCAGCGTCAGCAGCACAGGATGACTCTTTAGGGGGCTGGAGGGTGGATGGAATACACCTAACAGTGCCTGTCCCTAGTGGGATCTTGGCTGACTCTTGTGAAAGAAAAGCTTTCTACAGGTGTTAATTCGTTGTTGGGCAGTTTGGAGTAGGTTTGGGAGGGGGAAGGAGGAAGGAAGGGAAGAATAGCTATAACTGAAAGACTAAAACAAATGTAATTGAACAGTACTACCAAACAGGGCACTTACAGCTCCTATCATCATTCCTTCCTCAAGGTAGGAGGGAAAAGTAATCCCTTTGGGCCTTTAATTGCCTCCCTTTGCAGTCCGTCCTGAGCTGTCCTCTACCCTCCTTACTAAAAGAGCACTACAGCTCACTCCTAAGAATAACTGCTCTATAATGGATGAAATTAACACCCCAAGTCTAAACCATACTCCAGTGTTGGGGGTTTGAAAACCAGATTTTTACTAAAAATCCAGATTAGTCTTAGACTTGGCATATAAAGCGGCGGGGGGAGAGAGAGAAAAACAGTCAAGCAGAGACAGAGACCGAGACTAAACCTACACTTGCATGTATAGGTACAGACTGACCTGAGCTCAGAGTGGATCAGCAATGAACTAGTTGTTGGTCTCATGAGAAAGTTGGCTTATTAATTAAAGCAGTATCTCCACCCATGGCTGCACAAACCCAAATCAGAGCTGTCCAACTCAGCATGCAACTCAGAACTGATCAGTGTCAGCATACTTCTGTATAGGCAGAGTCAGGACAGAAGAGAAAGAAGCATGTGCTAAGTTGCAAAATGGGACTCAGAATGCACTTTTGATGCTTTGGACCAACAGCACATTCTGCAAATCAGTAACCTCTCCTCTGTATTGATACTTTAACAGCACTTTACCATTGCCACTATTGTCTTTGTCACTTCTCTCACAATAAATAAACAGTGATTGGAAGTACGGCTTCAGAAAATTTCTTCACAGACACTAAGCACCTGTGAAACTACATTGGCCTTGGGTTAATCAGAAATATAAAACTCAGCTGCCGTTAGCAAACCCTTAAAGGAAATCCTGGTGTAAGTTTTGAGTAAGCCTAGTCCTGTTTAGAGTTTCATCGAAACCGTGTGAAACCGTGTGAAACCTTGTGACAGTCAATGCTTTTCACGGTGTTTTGCTTTGAATATTGAGTTCATTTAAACCCTAAATTAAAAAGGAACCACAACGCCTGGAGTCTGTATGAAGTGACATTAACTGTAGTGGGCCCTCAAGACGAAATGGGCAAGTCCCGTACTCAGCCATTCAGTAATTCTGCTGATTTATTTTGCACGTGAACAACTGAAAGCATGGTGCTTTCACTGTCAGGAATAGAAGTCAGATTTGGGTGTATTTTTCTAGGCACAGCCAGACTTCAGTTCACTCCATGAGCAGAAGAAACTAGAAATAGGAGGCACGAACTAGCCCAGGCTAGCTGGGGGCTAGCTGCATCAGCCTGGTGCCCTACCTAACCTGACAAACCTTGACCACACTCAACTGGTTTGTACAAAATAAATGTATCTACTACCCTAAGGCATTTCTTCATCTTTTCTTAGTGCACTTGCCCCTGGCAACAGGAAATGAGCTTCTGCATTTTCCTAGACAAGTCACAAAGACTTTCTAGTCTTAAACTATCTCTGTGAAATTAAAATAATCGTATGTATCGAAGTGCTTTGAGATCTGTGGATGAGCAGCGTTATATCACTGAAATGTGTCATTGATTATTAGATTATAAAATAAACCAGCAGTGCTGCTAATTGTAACACTGTGTATATAATTAGGAGGGCTTTTAAAAGTCTGTTTACCCTTCAAATGAATACAGAATTTGTGTATATTATTAATAGTTCATAGTTCATAGGTTTTTTTGCTATTTTATGTCTTGATATTGCTCTAAGTTAATATTTTGACAAAAAACAGTGCTCTTACTAACTGTTCAGATTTTAACCTCTTTCCACATTTGCATTAATCTTTGTATGTAAGGATTGTTGCCTTTCCCGTTCAGTTTAGTCTCTCATACAGAAAATTTCTAGCAATTGAAGCAGTTGCAGTTGTACTAAAAATCACCACACAACCATTTCCAGCGTCAGAAACCGCCTCTGACAAAAGACTTTGGGCCAGCCTTTGGCCCACGGTGCCCGCCATGCTGGCACAAGGACACCGCAAGGTCCCTTCACACAGTTCGCCACAGTTCCACCTGAGGAAAAGGCCGTGGCAAGGAAAGCTCCACAGCTCAGCTAACAGGCCGGGGACAGGCCTTCCCGGGGACACCAGGGAAGGCCCTGCTTCAGCCCTGTGGCCATCCCGCACCGCTGCTGCCCCTTCCTGGCAGGCCCAGGAGGACGGGGTCAGAGCGCTGGGCCAGACCCTCCACGGCCACCGAGGCCCAGCTCTTCACAGCGAGGGGGCCCTCTCCTGCCAGCTCGGCCTCGGTCAGTCCGGCCTGGCCTCAGACCCGCAGGCCCATAAATGAATCGTAGCAGCGAATTGTAATAGGTCCTTTGACCTTTTTCTGGTATCCTCAGTGAAAAAAGAAGGTTATTAATTTAGACCCCTCCTGCTTGCCCG
The DNA here is from genome assembly GCF_030463565.1 of Pelecanus crispus. Taxonomy (NCBI): domain Eukaryota; kingdom Metazoa; phylum Chordata; class Aves; order Pelecaniformes; family Pelecanidae; genus Pelecanus; species Pelecanus crispus. The sequence goes on along the minus strand of NC_134648.1, from coordinate 38,875,275 downwards.
TGGGCTCACTCCAGTTTGTGAGATTCCCTCCTAGCACCGGAGCATTACTGACGTGTACGCGTACCGACTTACGCCGTTGTGAGACACCATTTCTGGCCTTGATCCAGCAAAACACTCAGGCACATGCTTCACTTCGAGACAGGTTGTATGCTAGGCCCAACTCATACGGTTACTGCCCTAGGAACACAGCAAGCAAAGCAGTAAAAAGAAAAATGCGCATTAAAAGCCAGTTCACAGCACCGTGCTGCAGAACCTGGGCTCTGCGTTTGGGTTTTTCAACAGCTGAAGAAAAATGCTCCTGAACATAACAGACCCAGTGCTGTGTGAGCCCCATGAGAGGAAAGCCAGCTGTGTAAGGGGACTGTATGAATGTCAGGGTGGGTCCAGGGAGAAGCTGTTGGGATTCAGCCCGTCCCTCTGCAGCTTGGCTGTGGCGGAGGGAGAGCTGGTGTGTGATGCACTGGGAACATTTGGCAGATCCTCCTGTGTTAGCCCCTTTCTCTTCCTGTTGTGGTCTGAAGGAATAGCCATTCTGCTTAATTTAACCTATTTCTGCCTAAGTGCATACCCTGGCTATTTACCCTAAAGCTAGATCTGAGTAGTATTTGTATAACTAACATTTCTTGGTATGTTCTAGTAGTACTGATTCATTTGTGATTTCTTGGCAAGTCTTTTATTCAAGAAAAATCCCTAGTGTAATTACAGTTGTAGAACATTAATGTGCTTTTCACCATCATCATAACTTATTTTGCTCTCTCTGGCAATATGAATCTGCAAAATCATGTTTTGTTCTGCACAAAGAGGAATTATGGCAGGAGCTTCATCCACATAGATACAGGCAATGTAGAAAGTAGCCAAATTGCTACAAAGACTGCTAACATAATATAGCCTCTTCTATATACAGAATCAGGCTAGTAAACAGTTTAGGCTAGCATATCAGTAGAAGTCTGTTGCTGAAACCTGCATTGCATATTTTTCCAACATGGTAACAGATCAGTTCCCAATTATCCATACTTCACATCACAATCCTTAACACAGTACATTCCTTAATGAACAGCATAAGTACAGTAGCTCAGCGCCAGATTCCACTAGCAGGCGCCACCCTAAATAGAATTAAAATACCACAAATTAAAAGAAACTTTGGCAGAATTTACCAGTAAACACTATTCCAGTAAGTGCTTCTCTTCTATTCTGTCATGTAAATAAGTTGCTCGTACAGCCTTTTCCTTAATCGAGACACAGAAATGTGACAACCTTCATTGTGGTAAATGGCTTCAAGATATTACATATACAGGAAATTTTATCAGCATTTCTTTAGAATTACATGTTTTCCAAACACAGTTTAATATTGTTTTTCCCAATACAAGTGTGTCTCAAGCTCTATCATGTCAGTTTATCGTGATGTACTACTGCAGAACTATGGTGAGGATAGTCAGAATAAAACAAGATTAATGCCTTTCCCCATCTTAAATACAAACAGGTTCTTCTTTGGAGAAGTCTTAGTAATTTAAGTGTTTCCTTTTATGCTAGATTTTCTGATTGCAATCAAAACCAGAAGTGGAACTTCCAGAAAATGTAATATATTCCAGAGAACTGCCTCCATGTCAAAGCACTTTATGAACGAAATAAGACATTAACTTTTTGAGATATCAAAGTATCACTATTCTCATTATTGGACCTAAGGTGACATAGTGATCTGTGAACAAGCCAGCAGTTCAATCCACATCCTCATACTCCTCTTGATCATAAGGCTTTCTTCTGGCTTACTTTTGAAGACCACAAATATTCAGATATTCAACAGAAGATAAAATAAGTATCAAAACATTAGATGCTTGCTAAATTTTATTGTTAGGGGAAAAAAAAATATGCATATTTTTAATTTTTATATAACAAAATTAATTGAGGCACCATTAGAGCATTCGTACTGATAGAATATATAGTACATTTATAACCATCAAGGTAATCTAGTGTAATTTTTATTTTCAGATCATCAAGACAGCCTGGAATGTCATCTTATACAGGTAAAATAAATATAAAGAATGCACCGAAATGTAGCTTTCTTTTCTAAAGCTAGCAGTAACTTCTCTGACAAATCATGCTTGCCCTACAGTCTTACATATGACTGGGTAGTTCAAAAACCTTCAAAACCTTATTTTGTTTGCTATGAGGGAACACCTATATTGGCATGTTCATAAAATAAAATGACTCTGCATACAATAAGAATTTCACAAGTTTTTTTGCTGAACAGTATTGGACTTCTTGTAGCTGGTGAACAAAATCTCACTGCTATCCCACCAGGCAACTGGTGGTATAAAGCACAAGATACTCTTGTTATGGAGAAAAATATTGATAATGACTAGAGCTCTGTCTCTTGTCTGTATTCATGAAAAAATCTCCTTCCCAAGGAGGGGAGTAATTTCCACAAATTATTAATGTTATGGCCACAGCGTTCTCCTATGTAGCATTAGCCCAAGACATATTTTCCATGAGTGGGTTTTTTTTACTTTTATTGAGCAGTCCATTGCCAGTTGGTGCCTCTTGTGTTGTTTTTTTTAGTTGTATCTGTATTTTTTTTAAAAAAACTGTGCTTCTTTTGGCTCTGATTCTCATTCCTTGCCAATACTGCAGCAGAGTTTTAGAAACGTTTCATGCCATCCTGTGCTTTCCCTGGCATTATCTATAAAGGCAATGGTAAAGTTTTGTCACTAGGTGGAGCTTGAAGCTTCAGTCCTCAACTGCTCAGAAGCTTCATTTCCTGTCACTTTAGCAGGGAGTTCCTCAACCTTTCCAATCCCGTAGCTAGGCAACTTCTAAATCATTTGAGGTAAATTTGGTTGTATAATCTGTTGTATGTTATAAGTCTTAATAGAAGCGGTTTTTTACATGTTGAGTCATGTTTGCTGTGACTGAAGTTGGATAATGATCAAAGGGTAAAGAATAAAGACTTTCCACATGTGGGCCTGCAATGTAACTCGTGTAGTAAATTGCTCCATGTTTGGTTCTTCTAATGCTCTACCAGGAAAGCAGAATGATTGCAAAGTAAATATGGCAGTGCCGGTAAGAGAATGCTATTTTATGTTATTGTTGGGCTGTGGATGTTAATCACCTGAATCAGTACTCTCATATGCTGGTAGACTGATAGATATGATAGCCATGCATCAAAACCCAGTGACACACAGCTGGGGCTTCATCAAGTCAACACAAACAGTCCTTATGTCCTAATATATTCAATGTGCAGTAAAAAAATATTTCCTTTATGCTGCAAGCTGCGCCAGTTCAGAAAGCCCTTGGAAATATGCAGCCTCACATGTGGTAGCGTGACATTTACTCTTCCGGTGCCACATGGAGTGGAGGAGGAGCTGCCTCATGCTAGCAGAGAGCTCTGTTGTGGTAATAACTTGACCTCACTAGGGAATCAGTAAATCTCCCCTGATTATTGCAAGACTCAGTAGGGCACATGCATCTCCTTTCCTAGCGGGAAACCTCGTTCCCGTGTTCTGTTCAAGCACAGTATGAGCTTCACTGTGTGAAAAATGTGGCGTATTGAATCTTGAACTAAAACTTGGCCAGAAAGACCTAATCAGAGCTCTTAATTTATGCCTCTTACAGGTAGGTTGAGTTTTCTGACCTTTTAATATTACTGGAAAGGTAAGGGAAACTTTCAAGAAAAACAAAAACCATTTATATTTAGGGCAGTAAATAAAGTGCAGTGCTAGGATTAGGACTTTAACCCAGGATGTCCTGACTACATACTACTCCCAGGGAAGACTTCTCCAGGCAGGTTCCAGAAGAAGGAATGCATTCAATGCAAAGGGGAGAAGCCTGACTGGCACAGAGCAGAAAGCATCCCATGAACAGGGAAATGATCAGAGTAACTTCTCAGAAGAAAGCAAGAGTGTTTAGCTATTTGTTGCAAAGCTGCTACTTTAGCCTAACAAATAGATTGAACTCTTCAGATAGGGGAATTCCTGACAGTAAATAGGTGTAGAGGTAGTAGTGGGAAAGCAGTGCCTGGAATTACACACTGTTTATGTAAGCTTTTCGGGTCATATTTTTGTACAACAAAAATATTGCAGCAGTCAAGCTTGTAATGAAAAGGTTTTCATCTAATAAAAACTGACCTGAAAGGGAAGCAGCTCAAGTTACCAGGCAACAGTTTGCAATGGATCAAGGCAAAACTAGATAGTGCCTATCTCTGGGGAGGAAGCTCTGCTGATCTGGCAATAGATAAATTGATTCTCAGTGCTATTCTGTAATCATTGACCCCTCCCTTTGTCCTGTCAACGATTATTGCAATTAGAGAGTAAGAACTGCTTCTTGCAGTATCAGAGTAAGGTGTATGTTCTGCAGAACCTTTATAAATTTTATCGCAAGTGAACTAGAATTCAATCTATTCTTGAAACATCGAAGTGCACATGCTCTTTTCTGCACATGTATTTTTTAAACTTTTACAGATGTTAGTGTCATTGCAGAGCGAAATCTCACCACGACTAATGTATTTAATTTACTAGTTAAAACGATGTAAATTTTGCATAACAAATGAGGCCCATACTGCATGATTTTGTACCTTTGGCTTATGTTGTACTTATATACAGAATTTCCTTTGACATGAAAGGCCCATGGATGACAGTGGTCTCAAGATTGGACTTGTGACTTGGACTTTCATCTTTCTGTACTCTCTACACTAATACGGTATCAGTGATTGTGGTATAAATTCCTGACAATACCAGGGCTGCTTTTAATTGTTACAATATCCGGTACAGCACATGTAGTAGATGTTCTCCCTTTTTAAGGAATAAATATCTTACCTTTCAGGAAACATTTTGTTTGTAAAAAGCCAAAGACATCAGTATATTGGAGTGCCTAAAACTCTACCACTTTAAAAAAGAACAACTACTTTAGAAGTTAGTTTGGAAGCTATTAAAGTAGCTGGTCCATTATACAAGCCCAAGAATAGTACATTCAGGCACATTAAATTATGTTTAGATAGGGTAGATTTTCCTGAGACTAATCCTGACTGTAGTTTGAGCAACAGAATCAATGCAGATTATGAAGTGCACACTTACTGACTTGTGTAAATGAAGTCAAATGTATTTCAAGCACTTTTTTATTTACAAGTCCACAAGATTTTCCACTTCTGCTTTCAGCATTTTGCCCATCTACCTCCAGAAAGGTTAGATAGTCTTAATGTTTGACCACAGCCCCTTCTGTAAGTAATGTGCTGTAAGTATATGTGCTTAACATAAACTTAATAACTTTTCTTCCTTTAAGATTATCACTGTGACATTTGGCAGCTGAGGTTCTGTTGTTTCTTGAATCTGCTGTAGGAATCTTGTAATTTATTGCTAAGTGCATGCCTGAATTGCTCGAATATGTAATACATTGGTTTGAATCGGGTGTGAATATAGCTGTACTAGAATGCTGGTCACTAAATTTGGGAAGACAGCTCTCAGCACTCCGCAGCTAAGTATGAAAATATTTATCAGTCAGATAGTAAATGGCAGTTGATGTATTTTATTCATGTTGCAAATACAGTCACATATTGAATATGTTGAAGACATGTCAACAAAAATATGAAGATATCTCTTTGAGGGAGCCGAAATTTGTGATAACATAGCAGTGCAGGTCCTGCTGGGAGGCTGATAGAGGCAGCTGTTCTCTTTAGTCTTGGTCCTCAGATTTTGATTGAGCTGTTTTTTTATAAACTTTGTAAGCTGTGAACACACAGACTAAGGTGAGACTTTCCTTTCTTTTTTCTTTTGCAGTATCTTCCCTATTCTGAGATTTTCTGTAAACCAACAGTTGAGCAAGAGTTGAAAGCCTTTAAGATTTGACAAGAAGGCTCAGTAGCTCCAAGCTGAAGCCCTAATACAGAGGGCTTACTACCCAGACTTTCTCTCATTTCACTGTTCTTTCATCTTTGTTAGTTTTTCCTTTGGAAAGGCTGACTATTTTTTCAGTTTGATTAATTGACAAATCTACAATCCGAGCTGCAGTTCTCACATTTTCACTTATTGTTTTAATTCTCTCTCTGTTGCCTTTACAACTCTTCCCATAAAAAACGAGAACAATTACAAAATGCAAAATTACCTACCCACTTTCCTTGGCATAACGTCTCACCATACACTTTCTACATTTCCATCTTTTGTCTCTCTTGTGCAGAAATAGAATTCTGATACCTGATTGTCTCTTCCAATTTCTTTACACAGCCCAATAGATGCATCCCATCTCTTTCCCATCCCACCTATTCCCACCTCCTTTATTTCTCTATTTTTCACTCTCATTCAGCCTCATACACAATATAGTAAAGTGTATGCTTTCCATCCAAAAAAACTGTTTTATTCCTAGTTGCCTCTCCAACTGCTTGCTGTCCTTCATCCATTCTTGCTAAGCTCAACACATATGCATGTATTATATCTAAACAACTGAGGCTTTACACTTTTTCTTCCAGTTCTGTGCTAGATGTTGTCTAGATTCTTGCCATGGCACTCTGGTGAAAGTGCTCCCAGATAAGCCTATACTTACACTTTCCTAGCTAAAACTCAGGATTAGTATTACAACTTCATTCTCTGTGACTTGGCAGCCATTTTTGACAATATGACCTATGTGCCTCTTGAAATCCTGTCCTCTCTTTGCTTCTTTGAGACAAGTATAATGAGAGTTGCTTTGAACTGCATGCTCTCAAGACATTCTTCACATGCCCTCACCAACAGTCTTTTCTAAATTCAATTTCTCTTCTCACTTTGCACCTTAACTAATGGCAGTCTAATGCGTAAGCACAAATTCAATTACTTTGCTTCACTGATGCTTCATACTGATTACCTGCCTGTTGTTTACTACAAATTTATTTCTTATCCAAACCAAAATTTCACCTTGATGTATCCATGGAGGTTCAGCTCAAGCTCAACATGATCAAACCAGAATTTATTATTCCTTCCCCACAGCATTCCTTACTACTTCCTTTGTCATTCATCCTGAGCAATGCCACATCCTGCCTGTTCAAGCTGTTAATTCTGACCTCTCTATAAGTTTTCATATTAGTTCAGTGCTTAGGTTTTGTTAATTCTTTCTGCATAGTTAACATAACTCTGTCCATTAACACAGCAAACTCGTGCCCCTATTTCCATCACGCTGTATTCATTTTTTGCTTTCAGCGATCTCTCACGATTTTCCCTATGCAGGTTTTTACAGCTGAGCACCTACAGAGAATGTTTCTGCAAAATCATTTCCCTAGTTCAGTACTTGAGCATGTCTAAGCTTCTGTACCAACTCAAATAATTTGCATGCAGTTTTCAAGCTCTTCATAAGCTCTGCCTCACAACCTGAGGATATGGGATCCTGCCTTTAACTGGTCCTGGACATTAGCTTCCATTTGACTCAGAAACATTTCTAACATATTTACGTATTTGTGTTTTATCTCATGCTGTTTCTCATGCTTGAGAGGAAGTACCCACAGCCATCCAAAAATGGTCATATATGCTAATATATTATCATCTTTCAAAACTAGAAAAGGTGGGATGTGGTTCAGTGGCTGAAACTACCATCTGTCTTTCTGAAGAATACTGTTTTGTTGTTTCACTTATACTTCTGTTATCTCTTATTTCATCTTTACATTGTAAGCTGAGGAAAGGTATTGGTTTGGGTTTGTGTTTGAACAGCATCAAGCACAACTGGAACATGGTCTTAGACTAGGACTCCTACACGACAGCAATATAAATAAATAGCTGTGATAATATATTTTTATGCCAGAAAGCGGTCTCTCAAGCCTAATTCCATCTCCTTGTGGGGTACTATGTGCCATAAATACAAATGTGAAAACTGGAGAGTTTTCAGAAAGTGGCTTAGGAAATAGATTTTGTCCTGAGAAATCAAAGTGAGAGGCATCGATTTTGTTTTGTCGTTATATCTGTGTTCTGCATATTTGAAATTGCAAGGCTGCAGAGGAAGTTTAGCTTCCTTTGTATTTCCTGTCTTGCTGATATCTCAAAGTGCATAGAGTAGCAGACCTGACCAAGCAAAATATAGTGGGAAGAGCCCTTTTCTGGTGGTAACCATTACAAGCTTTCTACTTTCCAGGAGAAAAACTAATATTTAGATTGATTTATGGTTTTCTGAGCTTTTTTGTATACACCATACATGTTCTAATGAGTATTCATGTTGCTATGATTATTAAATCACAGTGTTAAAAGTTAATTTAATACATCAAATTTTGAATTTATATTTGCAAGTGTTAGTTACACAGATCTGATTCTAAAACAAATGAAAACTGACTAGCTCATACAGATGACTATCCGATAATCTGTAGAATCCATCATTTTGAATATAAAATATCACTGTCTCAATGAGCTACACGTGAATGATAGATCACCAACTATTAATAAAAATGCATCCAGAGCAGAATTTCAAGTGATGAATACTATTTAAAGTTGCGGTTTATCTACAAACTAAGAAAATCAGGGATTGAATATATGCATATCTGTATATGTTTTTATGGTTTATATAAATTCTTGCTAATGAGGCTAATGAGGTTGCATTTCTGAGAAATAAGAATAATTTCAGCACTTCTTTCCAGGTGGATTTAAGCATGCCATTTTACGTTATGACATGTTAAAGACTTCTATTTTAAGGGCTGTAAATATGGAAAATCCATTATCATTTTTTATACATTTATCTGTGATTATGAGGCAGTCTGAAGTAGTTTGGTTTTTTCCAGAAAAGGGCAAAAATACAAAATGCTCATATCATTCTCTTGGCCTGTTTCTGTGTCAGAGCTGCCCAAATTACATACTGCGTTTGCCATCATTTATGCTGTTAACATATTTATACTAGGAAAACTTTGCACTTGTTAGTTGCGTCTTGCACCAACAGGATGTGCTTTCACAAGGCATTTCTTACAGATAATATGGAACTGGCAAGCATTGTGACAGAGGCGCATGGGTTATAGTCAGTTGTTTTTTAATTGCTGCTCCATCTTCTTTATGCGCTGTCTTCCCTAGAACTGAATGCAGGAGTGAGTGGAAAAGAAGATTGTAGCTTCCTTTTGTCTATGACTCAGAAGCCCAGCTCATGTTTAGCTGTTGTATTTCCTTCATATTCCCTGCTTTCTTGTAAAATATTTTCAAATGGTGGATTTTGAAAACATATCAACAACTGAAATCATGCCCAGAAATTACCAAGCTCCACAATTTTAGGCATGGCAACCTTTAATGAATTGTGGGTAGATGACTTGGCAGAAAATAATAGCTGGTTTGGGTGTTTCAGGAAGAGAACCAGTATTCTAGGTCATTGATAAATCAGAAAAGTTGTAAGCAGGATTTAGGAGAAAGGACAAATACCTTAAACATAAAGAACACATCTATTAATCATTTTAATGTCCTCATTACAGTGAAAGGAGAATCATGACAGGTGTCATCATTTTTCCTTTATGAGAAGACAGTTTAGTTAAAAAATTTAGGGGAAACTATAAATCTGCAAGAATGAATATAAAGATTCTGTGGGATATTTTGAAAAATATTTTCAGTAATCTAGGTGTGTTATAACAAAATAATGGACGAACAATTGTGCATCTTCCTTCATATAGAAACCCAGAACAATCTTTTCATGTTCCAAAAATGATCAAGTACTACATGGCATTCAAGTTTATGAGATTCTTGAAAGGCCCAGTGAAGTTAGTTTTCTTTTCTGTCAATGAAACACAAAATGCTTACTCATTACTGAGCAGAAGGAATTTTTCCAAGATGGTCTCAAGCGCTTACCAAAACTTTGTTTGCCAGTGTTAACTAATTCTCAAATGTTTTCTCCCAAGTCAGATAATTTCTAGAAACCAAAATATAATGTTTCTCAGAAATTCTTTCAATTCTCCTATTCAGCCAGTTTTCACTACCATTGACTAAAAGCATGAGAAAATCACTGTTGTACCCTAGTATACAGAGGAGTTATTAACTTGATTGGGCTTTCAACCAGGGAAGCTTCTGCCTGCTAGTCTTTTGCTTCTACCAGGAGATCATGTGGCATATGATGCGTATACCGTCTATTTATCAGGGAGTTCTCACACTACAGGAATCCTCTCATCTTAGGACCACTTATAAAAAATAAACAGAGACTCTTTTACATAAATGCCATCTGAAAAATCATCTACATTTTTGGTTAACCCAGTAAATTAATTCAAGTTGCTTGCATACCTTATGATGCCTTCATTATCATTTACAAATATGCTAACAAGTTTGGAAAGAGATTAAAAAAGGGATAAAAATGGTAAGTGATAAAAATTAAATTAAGTAAATCAAAATAAATCCTGTGATGAAGTGAGAACCTTTTTTTTTTTACTGTAAATGTGGCCAGAGTTACACCTAAACTATGTTTAAAGTGTATTACTTTAACTGCATTTGTTTTTGCTGTTCTATTGATTTAGGGGGAGGGGAGGGATTAGGATGTAGATCACTAGTGTGTGTGTCCTTGACACTAAGGAAAATGGCTCCTTGTTCAGGAGTGTTGACAGGCACTAAAGATCTCAAATGAAAATTTGTTTTTTCTTAAGCCAGAGTGAAAGCTTGTTTTAAGTGGGGGATGGAGGGTGGAAAGACTACTTTGGATTTTTGGTGGATTGTGATCCCCTCCAAATGTCTCTGTATCTGAAGTAGATGCCAAAACAGAAAATAAGTCAGTGCTTTACAGTTTTAGAAGATCAGGTCTGACCTGATCTGGTCTTACCAGATCTGAGAGCAACCCATTGCCGTTAAGACTCATGTTACATAACCTACAATTGCAGATAGCGACGAGGAAGGTGAGTAATGCATCTTTAATGGATGCCGGTTGGCAGCTGGTCACGAGCAGTGTTCCCCAGGGCTCTGTTTTGGGGCCAGCCTTGTTTAATATCTTTATCGATGATCTGGATGAGGGGATTGAGTGCACCCTCAGTAAGTTTGCAGACGACACCAAGTTGGGTGGGAGTGTCGATCTGCTGGAGGGTAGGATGGCCCTGCAGAGGGACCTGGACAGGCTGGACTGATGGGCCGAGGCCAACTGTATGAGGTTTAACAAGGACAAGTGCCAGGTCCTGCACTTGGGTCACAACAACCCCATGCAACACTACAGGCTTGGGGAAGAGTGGCTGGAAAGCTGCCTGGTGGAAAAGGACCTGGGGGTGTTGGTTGACAGCCAGCTGAACATGAGCCCGCAGTGTGCCCAGGCGGCCAAGAAGGCCAACAGCATCCTGGCTTGTATCAGGAATAGCGTGGCCAGCAGGAGCAGGGAGGTGATTGTCCCCCTGTACTCGGCACTGGTGAGGCCGCACCTGGAATCCTGTGTCCAGTTTTGGGCCCCTCAATACAAGAAAGACATTGAGGTGCTGGAGCGTGTTCAGAGAAGGGCAACAAAGCTGGTGAAGGGTCTAGAGCACAGGCCTTATGAGGAGCGGCTGAGGGAACTGGGGTTGTTTAGCCTGGAGAAGAGGAGGCTGAGGGGAGACCTTACTGGTCTCTATAACTACCTGAAAGGAGGTTGTAGTGAGGTGGGTGTTGGTCTCTTCTCCCATGTAGTTAGCGATAGGACGAGAGGAAATGGGCTCAAGCTGCGCTAGGGGAGGTTTAGGTTGGAAATTAGGAAAAATTTCTTTATGGAAAGGGTGGTCAAGCATTGGAACAGGCTGCCTAGAGAGGTAGTGGAGTCACCATCCCTGGAAGTGTTCAAAAAATGGGTAGATGTGGCACTTCGGGACATGGTTTAGCATGGTTTAGTCTAGTCTACCCTTGATTGGCTTAGAGTAGACTTGGTCGTGTAGGTTAATGGTTGGACTGGATGATCTTAAAGGTCTTTTCCAACCTAAACAATTCTATGATTCTATGATTCTAATCGTGGATGGTATGGATTTTCTTTGACATCCACATAATATAAAGGACCTACATTGTTTTTCAATGGTATAAAATTTTGGAGCTACCATTAGATCATCAGGTGTGAGCTCTTATCATCAAGACATCATAAGGCTTAATTTTTATGCGTGTATTTTCACCCTAATATTTATAATTTTTTTTTAAGAAAAGAGATCTATAAGTGACTAAGTTTCTAGCTTAATAGCCCACTATTTTTTATCTAGTAATTATTTAGCTTTCCTCATCAGATTAAATAACTGTTTATAGCTAGTATTGCCTATCAATGCATTTTCTACACACCACAGTCATCTCTTCTCTCCAGTTTCTTTCCAATAAGATAAATAGATTGATAGATTAAATCTATTATTGTCAGTCATGTTTCTTACCCCCCAGCTAATTTTTCATGGATTTTTCTCTGTACCCTTTCCAATTTGAAAAGATATATCCCACAGTATACTATGCATGGGCAAATAGAGCAATCAAATGTGACCCAAAAAGGCTCACCTATGAGCAGGTAAGTTAGATGTAGAACATAACAAAGAGAGATTATAACATTAGTACACATTACTGATTTCAGAAGTCTCAGCACGAAGGGAGTCTTTTTTTTTTTTCATTTAAATGGATCTTTTGGAAGAAAAATGCTGCAGTTGGCCCTCTTGTAATTCAAAACTTTGAGAAAAATGGCATTAAGGCAGCCACTGTAGATAGGGAAAAATGAACCAGGATCTAACAGTGAAGCTTAAAGCTCAGTGCAGTAGTTGTATAAATCCCTAGATATCACAGTTAACTTGATATTGCAGTATTTGCACTGCAAGTACTAGTCCAAAAGGGACTGTTAACTTGGAGTGGAACACAGGTACCCATCTGCCCATGGTAAGAGTGAAGGGGGTTTCTGTGGTCCAGGTTCCTAAGGAAACTGTGTAGATCCCAGAACATTCAAATCTGCCAAAACTGAACCAATAGTGCTATAATATGATGAGAAGAGACAACATGAGAGAGTTGTATTTTTTTCTGTTCAGTTCATCTTACATAACTGTATTCTGTTGGAAATTCATCATCTCTTCACTTACTTTGTCACTGGTAGTTTAATTTGTTCCAGTACTGGGATCTTTTAAGTATCTGCCCACCTTTACTGTGGAATTTAATAACCATAGTAGTGTCACCAGTAACTGGTAGCTTTGCAGATGCTTTCATCTAAAATGAAGAGTTTATCCAGGATTGTTCATCTCACTGAAGCCATCCATGTCTTATACATGTAAAAATCGCTTTTGATGGATGATCTGAAATAGTTCTGTTCTGTTGTTAACATTTGAGAAGAGAAATGTTTACTGGCATCTAAAAGATATTACTTACTGTATGTTCAGTGTTAGTGAAAGCAAGGACAAATTGACAAAAAAGAGTATCTCAGAGTCTATCAGGGTATCAAGGTCCTATTGGTACAAAGATGGATTTGCAGTTTTGATATGTGTGACTGCATAAACTGGACCCTCCAAGCAAAAGAGGAGAAACAGATGGTATATTCTGAAATGTAAAATTGCTACCACATTGTGAGACTATTGGGAGCAAACACATGAGAAATAATATTTTATTCAACTCCACAATGTTATACATCAAGATATCAAAATCATATAAAAAAAAAAGTAACATACTCAAGCTAAGATAAGTCTAAGAGGTAGAAAGAACACCAACAGATCCTACATCTTCATATTTGGCTTGAACAAGAAACTTCACTGCATCTTTGAGAGTATAGATGTTTATTTTATTTTATTTTGGTGACAAAGATCATGAGGCTAGAAAAATACACAGAAGATTTGTGGCACCTCTTTTAGGAAACCGGCTGCCTGTGGTAATGTAGATGCTGCAAAAAAAGCTGAAGAAAAAGATCAAAGAAATGGGAGACAGTTTCATTAGCTAGATTGTCTGTGTAGCAGAGTAAAGAATAAATGCCAAGTAAAAATAAGGACCGCTAGTATAACAAGGCACGAATACAGGCCTATTATGATTATAGTCAACTGTCACTGTAATAAATGAGTTCTAACCAGTTTTTGAGTAAAAGTAAGCCTTATCGACCAAGTTAATTGTTATCAGATGGTCTTCAAGATAGTGCTTTTAGTGGCATGTATTAGATTTGATGAAAGATTGCCTGTGGCTCCGTTGTAAATGTGTTTTAATGCCACTCTGCAAATGATCTGGTGGTTTACACAAGCTATCTGCCAAAATGCAACTCTTCGACCTTATACCTTCTGAATATCAGGATATTCATAGATAATACAAAGAAAAGATTCAGACTGGCAACATACATCGTGCCACTGTCATTTTGTTATTAATCTTGATTTAAGCAAATTGTTTGACATACTGGTAGAAAAGACTCTGGATATCAGAGGTAAAAAACCAACATGGATTTTTGCAGATAAATACAGTCCAGAATATATTTCTAACATTACATTAACCAACAAAGAACTGTTATATTTCATTTGATAATGCAGTCCCTATAAAAATCTATGATCATCACCATTTGCTCTTAAAATCAGGCATTAATGCAATGTTTCCATATGTTGGTATTTTGATAATCTGTGCAAGTTATGCTTACTGTGAACAATTTAACACACTCACACACACACACAAAAAAGATTAAAATGAAACAGAACAGGTTGTAAAACTGCGTATTTGAGGAGAAAAATATTTCTTTTTTATGACTTTTCATCAATATGGCATGCAGCAGCCTTGTTAATATGGTGCACAGCAGACCAAATTAAGGATGCAGATGACTAAGGCCAAAATGTCTTCACACACCTGTTAATTACCTCTATTATACATAACAGCTTAAGTTGAATGTTCCACTAATGTTCCAAAATATTTTCTATATAGGAGACCAGAAAAGTGTCTGGCACTCCTCTCTCCTCTCCTGAAAGGAATGAAACTCTGCTGTGCTTACTGGAGTTATTAATTGAGCTTGGAATTGGCATGTATGGTTTGCATAAAGCTCATGCACTTATATACATGTGTATGTACACTTACATACAAACACACACAAACTCGTATATACACACGTGAACAAATCGAGGAATGGGATGGGTATTATAAATCATAATCATTCTGGAGTGGGACTGTGGCAGTGCAGTACTCTTAGGATTTGTCATAAATCTCCCATTTAACCCCAAAGGCCTTAGTTTATTTGATATCAAAATCTTGATTTAATTTGTTGCCTTAACATTGTTGTGTATTAATAACTGGAACAAGGATCCTAAAAAGCACAAAACACTTTTTAAAATAGGGTAATTTCAACTATTTCCAAACAGTATTCCAACAAACATTATTGCTTTGATGGCTATAGCCTTGTTTTATAGGACTTCATTATATTATGCATTTACCAGACACATTCTCAAGGGGTAATGAATAAGATTCAGGAAGCCATTTTCTCAATATTAAATATCTGTGATTAATAACATCTATCCATTGCCAACGGTTAAATGTAAAACATAGTAAGATAACACCCTTTTTTCAAATCTGAAAGCATAATACCATGTTTTCCAAAACCATGAAAATGTAACAGCTTATTTTTTGCCACAGGTAGCTTTAGAATAAATACAGATTAGTCTACACAACACTTTTTAGTTCTGTAAATGCAACACAGTGGATTTCCTGGTGTCATCAGGCTTCTAGCATTCAAATGGGGGCTCAAGATCTTAGGCTGACTGTAACTACGAATGCTGAGACACGAGTGATCATTTAGATAGCTCTGGTCCAAGCTATTGCAAGTCTGTTTATAACAGAATAGAACTTTTACATCATATATTTTATCTATTTGTGAACTGAAATACAGGGGTTCTGTTGAAGAACTGACTAATATTTTCTGTGCTGCCTAACAGGCTATCACTGTCTTTTTACTCTGACACAAAGTTTTAGTCTAAGTTAGAGTGATTCACGTAGTCTTTCTGCATCCTGAATTCCCTGTGTGTAAAACGGTGATGATACTTCATTTCACCCACACATTACTTAAACTCCAGACTGTTCAAGGCAGGACAGTATTATCACAGCTTTCAACAAAATTGCACCACTTTTTTTCCAGTACAACTAATAGATCATTCTTTTAACTGGATTAATTAAATGAATGGATGAAAGTGGAATGCATCCCATCTAATTTTAGGAATCTAAATTTAGGCATTTAGTCTACAGTAGTCATCTGCACTTCTGTAGTAAACGAAGAGAGGTAGAGACTCCCAAAGGGTGATTCATCCCATCTGAAGATAAGTGTCTAGCATAGATGCAATGAATTGCCATCTCTCTCTTTCCCTGCCCCTACCATGAATAGAGACAGCTGGTTGACTACATACGTACCTCTTCACAGCTGAAAGTAGTTGAAATGACTTACATTTTTTAGTAGAGTTTTTAAAAATACTGTCATTAATCTTTCTCAGATTCATTTGTAGTAGATATAAACCCAAAGAAGAGATTTACCAGCTTACAGTTTCAGACAAAACATGGTTAACGTTTAAGTGTATCAGTGTTGACAGGAGAAATGTATACGGCTTTTTTGAATGGGATAGAATTATTTGAGGGACAAAGTTAAGCGTGATGGATAACTGAGTTGAGGCCTACCTTATCTTCACTTTTGCTTTTGCAGAACAGAAGTCTATGCAGCCAAGTACATTTTAAACTTTTATTTCTTTGCAGATTTAAAACACACACTAGTTGTAAAAGATGAAACTTACTAGCATTACTGAAAATCTTCACCTACCATATATCACTGTGCTAGTCAAGAAATCAAGGTCAAAAAAATTAGCAGATGTATCCACCTGGGGTACAAAATTTGGTCATGCATTTTGAAGATGTCTGCTGGCAGGATTTCATAGTTGTAATAACTTTGGCTGAGTTGTTGCTCAGCTGTAATTTTGACATTAACAACAACCACCTATCATGCTAAAAGTATTTTTGCATTATAAGAAATAAAGAACTAAAATATTTTCATTGTTTAACCATACCAAAAGCTATAAATACATAACACAATACTATCCCATCATAAAAGCATATATGACTAACTGTGACTAACTTTTAATTTTAAACATGGGAATATGTAAAGCAGTAGATAGGAAAAGCTCGTGCATGAGGCTCTTGTATCCCTCAGACCTGTCATTTCAATAGCTTGAAGCATGTTACATAGAAGCTTGCTTCCTGTGTACAGAACTGTCATGTACTCTGTGTTTATAAACTTTTTTCATTCTTTACATAATTACTTGGTGAGGCTTCTCTCCACTGCTGGGTTTTTTCATCTGCTGCTACATTCCTGAAGCAAATCTGATGTTAGGTCTTACATCTCTTTTTCCAGTAAATATCAAACACAGCCTAAGTTCTGTGGCTTTCTGTACCTTTACATAGTACTAAATGCTAAACAAATGCTTCATATTCTCCAGATGTGTCATGAACTCTTCCCTCTCTGAACCAGACTCATTCCATCAAGAATACAAATAGCACAGGGAGAGTTTCAGTGGAGCTGTTCTACTCTTTCTCTACTTATGCTTGCCTTGGTTACTTTTTGTAGTGATCCATACATTTCTAGCGTCAGGTAGATTGGTAGTCCATACCAGTAATTCTCTAACGTCCAAGTCTGAGCTTTGAACAGCAGTTATCACATTTTCAAGTAAATTCCTGTCTGCTTTGAATATGCTGTTTCCTTTCCTCACGTGAGATTTTTTTGGCCATCTATTGCTTTTGATTTGACTTTTTTCAACTCTGTCTTTAACGCTGTGAGAACATATTTATGGAAAGTTTATCCATCAACATGTTTTCCAGTCTATGTTTCAGTGCGTGTTTCAGTATGTGTTTCCCTGTGACACCAGCAATACTAAATGCTCCTCCAAATTCAGATTTCAGCTTGCAGAGAATATTTTTTGTTCAGAAATTCTATCTATTGAGTTTTACATGGTACCTTACACACAGCTTGTCTTTCTGTGCGCTAAATGAATACTATCTCTTACAGATTAACAAAAATGGATTTTTTTGATTCATGCAAATAGCTCATGGTATGCAGTACTGTCTGTCTATTGAGAATATTCACTGTCTTCTGCCATGTTACTTTTGTTCTCATCATCTTGGTGTACAAAACCGTAATAAGGATCCAGCCGTCAAGTGCTTTGGCACAGCTTTTTATACTCAAGCATGTGCACAGTGTACTGTGCTTAACTATCTCTCCATGAATCCTTCATCCCTTCCTCCCAGAAGAAACATTTCAGCTCAACAGACATGACACATTTGATGTGTGACATGTATTTTAGGCGCAACATATTTGAGGTGTGACATGTATTTTGTACTGTACAAAAAAAAAATCAGCCTGCCATTAAGAGAAGTAATAGCAAGCATGCCGGGAAATGTATATTATGGAATTGAGTTACCATTTTACACCTTGGAAAATATGTAGACAGGCTTTTGCATATAAAAAGACTCCCCTAAACTATGCTATTAACCCTGTCCACCTCAAACTTCACCATTTTCAATGCTACCAATCACCTGCCTACTTCCTGGACCATGTGAGATTTAGAAGTTCTGTATTCTAGTATATTTTCTCACCTTTCACTCCATCCAAATCCCACTTTCCAAAGGATGTTGGCTGATCAGTAGAAAAAAGGTTAAATTTCCTTTTATGAAGTGAAAGTGAAGTGAAAATTGAAAAAGTGAAGTGAAAGTGAATAGGCAGGTATTTACCAATTCCGAGCCGCCATCGTATTATTTCTAGGAATAATTAAATGACATAATTTTGTATTCTGAAACTCATGTTTGCATCCTTGTGAATTCTCCATTACAAGATATTCAGTAAATATATATATATTCTCTTCCTGTGAGAAACAGCACCTGTACAAAGCTCTGGCATAAGCCAGTGAGAATGGATTGTTATATTGTGCAGAGACTTAAATTATGCAATGTATATTAGCAAGAACTGAGATGGTTAATGAAGCAGACATCCTTCAGTTCCTTGGCTCTGAGTAATTTCTGAACAGCACAATAGTACCAGAACAAAAATGGTGTTCTGAATGCAAAAGCAGACCATCGAAAAAACCTAACATAGCAAGGAAACAGATTTCTTGGGGTGATGAACTGTAGAGAGAAAAGATGTGTCTAATCAAAGTCATCAAACTAGCAACACAGGAGTATTAGTATGCAAAGGTGTTCAACAGGTATGGAGAGTTAGTTGTAACAAAAATGTGGTCTTGAAGCACTCAAAGAGGCAATACGGTAATGCTAATGTACTGGATAGTTCAAAACTAAATTGTCCATGGATACTTCAAATTCAGGCTCTAGTACCTTTCTTTCATCAGAAGTGGAGGCCAGTACTTTATGCATCACAGGCTTTATTAATAATTAATTGTCAGTATATTCACAGAGAAGATGACGACTTTGGCCTTAATCCCTGACGATAGAAAGTTTCACCTTATTTATTACCACTGTTCCTCCTTCATTTATAGGAGGAGGGTGTATTTATAGGAGAAGGATGCTAACCTAAGTACTGACTTGTAAACTGTGTCCAAGAAAGCATATTCTTTTTAAACTAAAAAAAGGTGTGATTTGTAAATTTAATAAAAGGTTGGGCGAGACTTTATGATTCCAAGTAGCCGTTCTGGAGTATTTGACAAATATAAACAGAGCAAAAGAGTCTAGTGAAAAATCTGATTTTAAATAAGCCTGTGAGGTTTGACAAAGCATGGACTGTGATGACCAGAGCAGCTACTGAGAAAAGGCTTCTGGAGTTAGTAGTAGTGCAGTATATTTTGATCCCCTCCAGATAGTTTTAAAAGGATCTCTTAATACTGTGTGAGCTGTTCTTTAAAGGTATCAGATTATGGTTTCTTGAAATAAAAAAAATGTAGAAACTACACAAATTCAGACACTGGTTTAACAGAAAATAAATCCAAGAATGCCGGCATGGGTAGAAAATGGTATCTTGATCACCATGGCTATGGACACATAGAAGACAAAGAAAACCTAATAATTGCTTGGGATCCCAAGGGTTGACCCTACTGAAAGAAGAGTTGTGTGTATTGGTGGGATACCGTCATTACAAAGAGCAACAGCATCACAAAAGACAATCATAGGTTTGTATATGGCTGTTGCTTCGAGACAGACATGTTGTCTTAAAAACAGGAGGCACAGGAGCGGAGAAGTTCGCCACTGCTTGGGTAGGGTTTGAAGCAGGCAGTCTCCAAAGCAGGCAGAAACAGCTGTAGATCAGGACATCATATTGTTAAAATTAATGATTTTACCAATATCTTGAAAACTGTATTCTTGGATATGTAGTGCCCTTAAGATATGTTCTGTATTATGAACTTCTGTGTTATTGTAGATTCAGCTATGCAGGATGTTTCTCATGGTGAGGGAAGGGAAGGGAAGGGGAAAAGAGGATTGTTTACTGTGTTCTGTAGCCACTTTATATCAGCTTTGCCAAAACAGAGGCCTTCTAAAATCTTTTCAAACTTCATACCTGCCTGCCAAATACTGCTAGAGAACAGAACATGGATTCCATACCTTCTTTTCTTCTGTATGAATAAGCATACTGGGAACTAAAAAAAAAAAATCTGTCATGATTTACTGCTTAGATGATGACTATTAAAAAAACATTTTCCTTTTTTCTTGGAAATGTCATAATTCCTTTGGAATAGATCAGCCACGCCATGAAACTATTTTAGCTGAAGGACATGAGACATTCAGAGCTGTTAATAACTTACTTCCAAGGCACAGGCCTTATCATCTTAACTAATACTTAGAGTACTTCAAACTGTTCATCATTCTTCAAAGTATTTGAAAATTCTTGTCATTGTAAACAATATGACAACTTTCCTTGGTTAAAGGTCACAGCAGCTAAACTCCTACTTAGTTAAATTTTCCCTTAAGTTATTAACTTCAAACATACATTGCGGCAAGAACTGCATTACATAATGTCTCTCAGTCTTACAACTACAACTATGAAACAACACCTATTCAAAATATGAAACAGGAAATTTTAATTTTTTTTCTCTGACAGTATAGAAGATTGAAGAGAGAAGTCAAAGTTTTTCTGTTTAAGGGTGTGATCTGCATCCCTAGTTACTAATTTAGCATCAAGCAAGATGATGGTGTAATTAGAAGCATCACATTGACTTTGATAAACAGATGTTCCATTTATTTAACTGCTGCCCACAAAGTTAGCGCAAATAGATTTTTTTTTTCTTTGTTACAGCCTGTTAATTTCCGGCCTCTGGTCATTGCATCCAGATATAGTTCCATAAGCAAAACATTCCTAATTAATACATATTGACATAAATAAGTACTAGTTCATCCCCGCACGTCTCTATAATTTTCTTAAAGCACTGCAGCTAAGAAGTTGAGCTTCTCTGTCAAAGCTGTATGAGTAACAGTCCAATAAAGCCACACCTAGTTGTCAGTGGACCAGGATTTGGGTAAACATGGTCCAACCCAGCACTCATGTCCGGTGACTTGGTAAACAGTGAAGCATTCAGAATTTTAGGGTCCTACCTACTGAGTGAATAAGACCCCACCTTGCTATTATTGCTGTAACAGCAAGGTAAACAAAAACTCGACATGCAATTCAAAAGAGCTGCCATTGGACCTACTTAAAAATAATTCTGTGCAATTGCTTGATAGGTTGCAAAGCAAATAAAGGCTCGGCTTTGTTCTACTTTTCTAGCCTCTAGGTAAATAACAAGTGTAGAAAAGCACCCACAAGTTAATAAGCAAATAGAGCTTTTAACTTCTAAAAAATTATCTGTGTTAGATACTGTAGAAGATGTTATCATGACTATATTACTGATTGCACCAGTTTATGAAGAATGCTTTGCTTTATTCTTGCAAGTTGTATTTTATGTGTATTTTATGAGTTACAAATGTTTAGCATCCAACTTATTCTTAAGTTGAAAGAATGACTAGATGTACTTTTAAAAATGGATATTTACCAATTGTTTATTTTGTTATTTCAGTTCAACTTCCATCCGTGTATAGCCACAATATTCATGTAGCTTAGGATGTTAATACTTACCAGGGATGGATATGGACATATGTGTTCAAGTTGCAGCCTGTCGATAGCTACCTCAATGGATTTGGTTCAACATAAATTTGTGATTGCTATGTTCCAGATTTTCAAGGCTCAGCATCTAACATACCAGCTACCTTTGAAAAGTTCTCTTTTTGATTATAGCTTTAGATTTTCATAGAAATCCCATTGGAAATTCTGCCATCTCAGGTTCAAATTGTGCATTCACATTCACTGTCAATGCTGATGTCTAGTGGGCAGAAAAATTTACTCTCAAGCACTCCATTCACCTCTAAGAGAATTCACTGTAATGGTATTTCCTGTAGGTGCATAACAGTATGGTTTCGGTTATTTTGTGCTCATGAACAGTTAAATATTTATGACTTGATCTTTTGGACAGCTGAGCACCTCCTTGAAGGTGATGAATGCCTTTGCTCCGGTCATCATGTTCATGGCTACTTAAAGGTTGCAAAGTAGAACTGCTGCTGTAGTTGTGCTTGCTCTAGCAAAATACTTAGGCCATGCAGGGGAACATAAGAGTTCTTACTTTGCCTTTATTTCCCTGAGCAAACACAGCTGGGGCCTGTAAGTGAACTGTTACAAAGCAAGAGTTCTATCTATACTACATCCTGTATTTATTTACACCAATGGGACTTCTTGTTTGAATAAGGGCTGGTAACATAAGCATTTCCAAAATTAAATTGTAAGGTTTTCCTCGTGACTGTAAGGTTTTTTTTCGTGAGTCCTCTTAACTGAAAGATTTAGAAAAGAAATCATATAGGCTGAGGAACCACTATGTGTCAGAAAAACTCCTGTGAGCCTTACAACTAGAACACACGTTGGAATCAAGTAAATCACAACTATGTGGTGAGCAAACCAATTATGACAATAGCAAATAGTTCTGCTAATGCAAACAAACTTTATTTTATTACATAAAATAGGATAGAAAAGCAAATTAGGCCACAAGGAGTAACATAGTTCAGTTATAATGTATGATATAGTTCCTGCTTCACGTTTGCTATACAGTTCTGGTTCCTCTGACAAGACTATCCCAAAGCCTCACTTTTAAAGTAATGTTAATATTTTATGTCACTATGAAGATGAGCAAGGTCTGTGTGGAAGAAGAGAATTATGAAAAAGAGCTTTCAGTATTGCTTTTCTAAAATGAATTATGAAAACAGAGGAGAGGGTTCTTTATTAATAGGCTAATTCCAACTAAACAGAACCACGAGAAGCAGAATTCCTACCTCTAGTTAGAAGATAATATGACATCCCATAGCTTGTTGGCAGTTTACCCCAACTTGAAAGAACTCAACCTACCATCATTTTATGACAGCCTTCTTTATTAGCAGACAGGGATGTTGGCCCAGAAAGAGATTGAAAAAGGTGTACACATCAAGGGCTAAATTGTTTACCTTTGTAACTGGAACATACTAAAAACTTGTTTAGCAAGCAAATGAGTCCTGGTTGCATTGCAATTCTGTTACTTAGAGCTTAGGTGAATTTATAGATTTGCAGGTAGTTTGCAGCCACTGTATGATTTTTGCCTTTAATGTATCAGCAGGCCTTGGTTCTGTTTTGCAAGGTAACCAACCTATAAAACGTTCATGTTTGCCCATCTACGCTGTATTTTAGCTTCACTTTGTGCTTTCGGCTCCTTCAGCTTTTAGAGGCAGGAAAATATTGCTCGATAGGAAGGGTTATTTTTTGGTTGCCAGAATTCCTCTGCAGTTTTAATGGAAAGAAGCAGGACTTTTTGGGGGGAGCCAGCATCTCATTTCCATTCCGCCCTCATACAGCCACTGTTGTATCTGCAGGGCCTGCAGAATGTAACTGCTGCAGCAGGGTGAACAAAGACACCATTCAGCATGGAGAGCAGCTTCCCTTCCGCACCACTCTCTGGCCACGGCGACGTTGGCTGGAGCACGCTATCTGACCGACACAGGATTTGCTGCCTGAACAAAACTCCCCAAGGACGCCCGTTCGGCATCCTGAATTAGTCCAGTGGGATGAAGACTTCCTTTTCAGCACTAGCGTGAGTGCTGAGAGTCAGCTGTGACTTGCTTTTGTTTCCCTGCTCTTTACGTACAGACATGTATTCTTTCAGATCGTACTTAAGGAAACTATTGCTCATTAGAGCTCAGGTGGCTGGTTCCACTACCCCAACTGTGTTCTGGGATGGTGTGTTCCAAAGTTACAGAAGTTGTAAAAGGACATTGTTTTTTATCTGCCGCCTCCAAAATCCCATCGCAAGGGTCATTTCCTGACTTTTGTGTCATTTTGGTCCAGTCACTTGAAAGTTCCCACCCCCTGTGATTTTGTAAACTAAGCATATAAAGGAGGTATTTTCCCATATCTATTTCCTAGGTTATGCACATAAAAGAATTTACTT
The DNA here is from genome assembly GCF_030463565.1 of Pelecanus crispus. NCBI lineage: Eukaryota > Metazoa > Chordata > Aves > Pelecaniformes > Pelecanidae > Pelecanus > Pelecanus crispus. Next base: position 38,851,001 of record NC_134648.1, on the reverse strand, counting down.
CAGTTTATGATTTTGCTTAAGGAAATTAACATAAACATTTGCTGATTTAAATACTTAAAATAGGATTAAGTTATAAACTAAGTGTTTAAAGAGAAAAGAACACCTTATTCATAGCATTTGTTCATTTTCAGACTTCAAGTTGATGAAGAATATACAAAAATTGTTAAAACTTCATAAAATGCTTAAAACTTCTTAGCGAGAACTCATGACAACCTTCAACACATCTGTTTCTCTAATGAGCAAAACCAGGTCACAACTTTCATTTTCAAGCTCTAAATTACATAGTACCCATACTAGATTTGCAAGTCAGGCTTTGCTTTGTAGATAAACAACAGATACTGCTGAGAGAGACTAAGCCACCATGACCATAAACACCATTTCAACACAGAGTTACCATTATGAACTGTGCCAGTACATCAGGAGCCAACAATTAAAGAGAAAGATGAGTCAAGCAAGGATTAGTGGACCAACTTTATTCCTAAAGAAATATCATTGAAGCAATGGAAGTTTATATCATGGATGAATAAGGCCCAGTATGTCTGCAACTTAACTACATGTCATGAACAGATAGGGCAGAAATCTTCTCCCTGTTGAACCAGTTTAGCTCCAGTGACTTCAGGGACATACTCTTTATTTAAATCACTATGATCAGTGCAATTGGATGTATGGTACAGTTCTAATTTGAAGGATAATGCAAGCAAACCTCTGATTTGTGTAGCACTTTGTGTTTCCTCCTTTCTTTCCCAAAGCAAAACTATTTTATTTATACTCATCTCCACAAAATGTGGACATCAGTAAAGGATGAGTCACAAAGATTTGGTGGTTCAGTTCAGATATATATCCAGACATTTAGCAGTTTCCAGAATTTACCTGATCTCATCCAAACTTCTTCAGTCTGGAAATTAGATAGCCGTCTCCTAAAAAACAGTTTGTCTTGTGATCTTGCAGTACTTCCTTGTTTCATTCAGGTCAGCTATAGTGCAAGAACAGCCTTTCTCACAGTATTTTGGCATTTCCGATTTCAGTTCTGGCTGAAACAGAGAAGTGCCGAGACATGAGAAATAACTTTGCAATAACTTACAAATCATTTTTAAGATATTAGATTTGCTCCATGTTGGTTTGAATTTCATGTTAATTTTATTCTAGGTAGACTGATCTAGCTATTTCCACACAATAATTTCCCTACTTTCTTTACTGACTAAATGTAATCTGTCCAGTAGAATTTTCCAAAGAACAAAGCAATTTGAACAGAGTGCAAGAACTAGCTGGCACATAATTACATAGAAAGATTACTGGAGTGTTGCAAATGTTTTTTTCTGCACTTTTTATCCTAGCTCTAAGTTGTAGTATACTTATCCTTACACTAAATGTCATAGCTAGATTTATTAAGAGTACTGTTGCTGACTGACTGATGTATACTACAGCAAACAAGAGGCAGAATCCTGTTACACCTTACATGGCAATATTCTCCTATATTAGGAAGTCCTCCTGTTGTGTGAATAAGGATTTCTGAAACAATTGCATCAGCATTCCAAGCCAAGATTGGAGAATAATCTTTAACAGTGATATTGCCTAAAACTTCTGACTTTTGATTTATTTCTGTTATAGTTCTTATATTCCCTATAAAGGAATAAAGGGTCCTCATCCATAATTGGAATGGGTCAATCATTTGCATAAACTTATTTGAGCAATCAACTTTTATACATTTCAGAACCAGCCTCCAGAAGAGTGAAGATAAATTACAAATAAGCAGTTGAAGAAAACAACCCATGGATGTTTGATTTATCCTTCATTATTTCAATTTGCTACTCCCATTTCCTGTATTTAGACATAAACACATACACACCCATGTATTTGAACTTTTATTCCTGAAATCCACCTTCTGCAGGCTGCACTTGAAAGGCACACACCTACACGGCTACATGTCTCACACAAGTGTCCAAACAAAATTCATTTATAACATTTCCTGTTAAAGAAAGCCCCGACAATGTGGTAGCCTTATACTTGCAGGATGCAAGTCAGCACATCACACAGTCAGTGAATTCTAATGAAATTTAATAGAGGCAGTGCTGATCAGCTATATGAGTGCCTGCAAATTTTGGTGGCTGCAAGCTGTCTGATTGTTTTGACTTCTTTCCTTCTTCCCTCATACTTTCAAATGATCAACTCAAACCTTTTTAGGTGTTTGTAATGAAGAGGTATAGGAAGGAAGAGTTTGATTAAGAAAAAAAAAAGAGCTAAGATATAGATAGCATTTAAGAAACCAAATGATGCAGCCACTATGAATATGATGCTACTGTAGTAAAGAATCCTTATCTGGCCTAAGGAGCTGCAAAGGGCAAGGAATTAGTCTTCCCTGTTTCACCAAGGTATAGAGCATAACCAAATGAAAAGTCCATCTATTCTATTTTCTTCTGTTCTGACCTTTCAGATTATGTATAAATATATTTAATGCCCGTTATTTCCAGTAGATTTACAATCCTTGGAACACAAATTGTTTTGTTAGCCATCGTTCAAATAAATGACTCAAAGCACTAGTCAAGGAAATGCAAGCTTTTGCTGTATTGTCTACTAATCACATGAAAAAAATTAGCCTAGGATCTCCTACCATAGAAAAGTCTCCAAGTCAGTGACTGACCACTCTAAAAAAGTGCTAATTAATTCCAGCTTTTCTAGATTTTTATTTCATCAAAATTCTTGGCCATTAAAAAGAAGTTCCTGGTATATTTCATCTTGCTTACACAAAAAAAAAAGGAGCCATGAAATAAATAACAACCTTGTATCTTCATTAGCTTGGTGAAAACTTTTCAGCAGCAGTCAAGAAGCAACTTCTTTTGGGTGCTATTACCAACAAGTTGGGCCTGCATAACTATCATGGGGTTTCATATACCTTAGAGCCGGTTGAGGACTTTGTATATTAAAGTGGTTTGAGCTTTCTTTTTCTCCCTATAGATAATATAGTGTTACAATATCTTCTGGGTTTTTTTCCCCAAGAGAAACCTTTTGTGTAGATTCTCTCCATTTTCCCATCGGGAAAACCAAGAAAAGAAATAGATTCTTTCCAGTTGGCTGAATATGAAACCAAATATTCTGGTTTGCTGAACTAATCTGAAATGTTTCATTTTAAGTCAGCACATACTGACACATACTGAAATGCATATCCCTCTGCACCTGCTTTGCTATATATGTCTCTGTGCTGGTTTTGGCTGGGGTAGAGTTAATTTTCTTCATAGTAGCTAGTATGGGGCTATGTTTTGGATTTGTGCTGAAACCAGTGTTGATAATACAGGGATGTTTTAGTTACTGCTGAGCAGTGCTTACACAGAGTTAAGGCCTTTTCTGCTCCTCATGCCACCCCACCAGTGATCAGGCTGGGGGTGCACAAGAAGCTGCGAGGGGACACAGCTGGGACAGCTGACCCCAACTCACCAAACAGATATTCCACACTATATGACACCATGCTCAGCGTAAAAGCTGGAGAAAGAAGAAGGAAGGGGGGGACGTTGCGAGTGATGGCGTTTTTTCTTCCCAAGAAACCATTACATGTGATGGAGCCCTGCTTTCCTGGAGATGGCTGAACACCTGCCTGCCAATGGGAAGTAGTAAATGAATTATTTGTTTTGTTTTGCTGGTGCACAGGACTTTTGCTTAAACTGTCTTTATCTCAACCCATGGGTTTTCTCACTTTTACCTTTCTGATTCTCTTCCCCATCCCACCAGGGGGGAGTGAGCGAGCAGCTGTGGGGTGCTTAGGTGTCAGCTGGGGTTAAACCATGACAGTCTCATACCCATGTTCCCTCTTGCAGGTTAGTGTTTCTTGGCCAAATTCTCTCTTTTCAAATGAGATGGATGGTGCTTCATCAAAGACACATGACCTGTGTGTTAAGCAAAAGACTTCAGTTTGGCCATATGAAAATATTTCAGTTGTGAAAATGCTGAAATTAAGTATTTTCTTATTTCTGTACTGGAATTTTTCAAAATATTCTGTTCAACACCATAAATAGGAATTTCAGCTTTTGTTTCACTCTGAGATGAAAGAATATATTGCAGTATTATTAGTCTCAAACAGATGAGGCTCTGATTTTCATTCAGCTCAAGCATGATTAGAAAGAACTTCCCATCCTATTAGTACAAACTAAATCACTTCAATCTGTGTATTTTGGTCCTGAGTTTTCTTAAGAATCCCATGAGGTTTCCATAACCAGAAGAAGATAGCAGCTTATGTGTTTCTTGCACTAAGGCCTGAGTCTGCTCCCACTGAAATGAGTGGGAGTTTTTGTCACTGACTTCAATGAGAAAGGATCATCTTAAATGAATATTTATGGGTATAAAAGGAAAGCCACTGGGCATGTGGTTATCTCCCAATAACCCACATCCTGCTGTGTTTTTTTGCTTACACGCATTATAAATAGCCATTTTATAACAGAATTGAGTTAGCCACATTATAACAAAAGAACCTTTTAAAGAGGAAGTACTTTTACTTTGCTTGTGATTAGAGCTGCTTACTAACATGGCTTGATACAGAGAAAGAATAGACCAGTAAAAATCTGGCTTGCTTTAGGGTCTAGTCTGTCTTCTGAACTGCTTGTGCAAAGGCAGAGAAACAGAATCTGCCAGGCTGTTCTTTAACCATCTTGGGTGATATGTTTAAAAGTAAAACAAAACATAGAACATCCATCGATCACAAGAAGTACCTACACAAACTGATGTTGTGTTGACTTTGATTTTTATTCAGAACAGTTTCTGTGTAAGAAACACAGTTTTAGGAGTCTGCTTAAGCATTTTATCATTTGTTTTTGTAAGAACACTTGCAATTATTTTTCTGCCTAAGTCAGGACCATTTGCCTGGAACAAACTGTGTGAGATCCCTTTGATTTTTTCCTTTGTGTGTTTGTTTCTCTCTGCTTCATCACTGACTGGGAACTACCAAGTATTTTAGAACAAACAGAACCAGAAATTCACATAAGGGGATCACATGAAGTCCTTAAGCTTCCTAGGGATGAAATGAAACTGGATGGTAAAAAAGAAGTTCAGTTCAGTAAAGTGAGTGGAATTATTTGTGTGTTAAGGAAAATGTTCAGACATTTGATCTGTACAAAATAATCCTCTATTTTTATGGTGATACTTTGTTTTTAGCTGGTCTCTGACTGATTATAGAATGTACAGGACTTTGTTTTAGTTGAATAAAGTGATATGGTTTCTCTTCAAAACCATTTTTATAACTTTGAAATTTACTGGTGTTCTTTGCTTACATAGAATAATATCACTTGTTCTTTAAAGATACTACCTGACTCAGCAGAACCTCTTGTTCCAATAGTAACAAAGAAGGGAGTAGATAGAAAGAGCTTTTTGGATGTTCAGTTTTGTAGTATGTAGTTGTCCCTAGTGAAAACTCGTCTTTAAGTTATTTGATGTCTAGGAAAATATTCTTTGCCTGCATGCTGAACGAATTGTACATAACATTTCACAAGTTCTGAATTTAGCTTCCAATGGCTTTTGGCAGTAAACTATGATACTCATAAACAAAATACCGCTGGCCCTACCAAGAAACATTGTGGTTCATTCCAAGTTATGAAGATCATCTTCATTAGTTTAATTCAAAAATCACTAACGAAACAAAAAGAAGATGTTATGCTGTAGAAATAATGCAGAGAGATTTCAACATCTTTAAAAAAAGGCATTTTTATTTGTTTATTTTAAAAAATGCTTTCCAGTATCTACAAAAGAGAGAAATAATGAATGCTTTTTACACTGATTGATTACTACAAAGAACACTCCAGTGCATCATGTGTCATGTATTATTGCATCAGGTATTATCAAGTATCATGTTTTGATCAAAAGACACTTTTTTGTATCCACATTCTATCATGCTTTTTTCAGTACACATTTCAGCTATTGAAATCTGTTTCCCATAAAGCTATATTTTTCTAGCGGAAGAGGGATAATTTTTATTTATTATAATACTTTTTATGTATTACATATTAATGAATAGAATATTTTATACAAATCCTGCTCTCAACAGTCATACAGAGTATGTGAATGACTTTGGGATTCGTCAAAGACAGTTATTGATAGTCACAACTGTGAAACTTCACTAACAGCCATTCACTTTTGTGTAGGTCTCAGGTTTGCATATGTCATTCTTTGGTTTTGACTATGGATTTACACAAAGTGTGAGGCAGGGAACATTAAGACAAAAGCTTTTCTTGTATTTATCTTGTAACTTCAACTAAAGAATTTAATTTTTGTTTCACATACCAAAAGCAAAAAATCAGGCACTAATAGATTCCTTAGTGGTTATAAAAATGGAGTCCACATACAAAAGGCCACACAAAAAAGCAAGCAGTAGAACTGACAGTGGAAGCTGGGAGGTCTTACAGACTGTTCTTTGCTTTAACCATCTTTACATTTCTTCATTTCCATGTCACCTGTGTCATCAGTATAATCTACAATAACTTTGTAGATTTGGAACACCCAATCTTTCTTCATTCTCTAATGCTTCTTAAGGAAGTATTTTTTCATAAATATATAGCTTGTGTATTTGTGGAATTGTTATTTATTTTTATATATTTTTTAATTCCTTTAAAGGATACAAGCCTGAAGCTATGCACACAGGCATAACTAAAAAATAGCTGGATTTATTATTGTTCTCTTCATTTCCCCTGTTTTTTCTTTCTTTCATTTGCCATTTCATCAAAAATAGAGCTATAAGACGTCAGAGGGAAGCATTCTATCTTTCTCTGTGTTTTTAAAGTTTTCTCTATGTTTAAATTCCATGGCTGTGTTATGCAAAAGATTGAATTTAATGTTAAAAATTATGCCTCTGGTGCCATGAAGACTTTAAAAAAAATGATTAATCCTTGCTCCATTGAAATCAATAGCAACTTGCCACCAACTTCTGTGCATCCAAGATTTTATCCTCTGAATCTTTGAATCAGTATAAATTTAAAGTATGTTCTTAATTACTGTCTCTCTGCAGAGAATACATTCATAATCTGCCTACTTTTCACTGATTGTTTTGTGGTTTTCTGTCACACCATCAAATTAGAAGGCAGTGCATTAGTAAACATCCAATAATACTTCTTTTATATATAATTTATTTCATCTTATTTTATTTTATTTTAAGTAACTATTGATCATGTATGGCATGACAGTGGAATAAATTCAGTGACTGATTTATTTTGAGGCATTTTCTGAAAAACTGTTTTCTTTACTGGCTTTTAGTAGTTTAAAATCTTTTTTCCTTCTTAGCATCTGAATTTATGTCTACATAAATCCACTATTTCTCCTGAAAATATATCAAGGTAAGAAATAGTAAGTTTTCTACAATTATGTTTAATTTCTTTTTTTCAAGTGCAGAAGTATTTTCATTCACGTTGAGCTGTCATGTTTTAAAATGAGATGTGTCTCATTTGTTGGCTTAGGTTTTTTTCACGAGTATTTGAAAATAATATTTTCTATATTTATGTTTATTCATATGTCTCTTCTGTGCTTGTTCTTCCTAACTTCCTTCCTTAGGAAATTGTCTTTTCTGGGGATTTTAGATTTACAAATGTTTCTTCAGATAATTTTAGGGTTCAGTGGTTCCTTACAGTTCCAACAGAAAAGTTTCTATATTATTCTATAGTGTGTGTAAGTAAAATAAATTTTTCCCATCCCCTACCTCCACTGAGACGGCAGACCGAAAGACCTCACTTAGCACACTGTCTCTCAAACATGGGTTTTTAATTAAAAGGTAATTTTCTTCTCTTAAAATTTTCCAGTTTCTTACTAATCACTTTTAGTTTCTTTGACAGTTGCAATTGATCTCACTGGAAGAATGGCATATTTTAGTGACCAAATTTATTGATTCAGAAATTTATAAGATTCAGATGGACTATTATGATCCTCTACTCTTACTTTATTAACAATGCAGGACAGAGAACTTCTTTGACTGACCAAAGTCTTATTTGAACTAAGGCGTGTCTTTTAGGGAAAAATAGCCAGACAGAACAGGACAGAAGCAGAGATGGGAAATATATTAATGGCACAGCTCTATAGGCTACAGAAACTGTTTTGAGCAATGATTTGATGTAAAATGTAGGGAGGAGCCTGATGTATTGAGCTAATAGTACCTATCAATGTATAAATCCACAGAAAACCAAGTTTCCTTAATTGTGGTACTCATGGAACAATCTGTTACTCTTTGATATCTTTTTTTTTTTTTTTCAGTACTTAGTTGAATGCCATGTAAAAGTTTAAGACTGTACTAGCAATGTTATTAACCTTTATCAACCAAACTTGTAATATTTTCTTTATTACTACCATATTCCTTTTTCTTCCTCAAATTGGAATCTATTTTTTAGCAATATGTGGAATCAAGTTCTTTCAGAAGGACAAAGTAAACCTTGAGCTTGAGCTTGATAGCCCTGAGCACTTCTAGCAAGAAACTGCTGCCCTACAATGCTATGTTATATTGAGTCCTGGTTTGGGGGCAGTCCAGGTGCACAGCACTCCCCAGGAAGTGCTCAATATGTTCTTTCAAAACGGTAGAAGATGAATGATGAAAGTTCAAGTAAGATGGCAGTAGTAAGGCACGTATCTGTTTCAAGGACTGAAATCTGATTCCATTTTTTTACCACGGACTCTACTTTAAAATCAAGACAATATGATGAGACTTAGAAACTCATTCATTCATAGTTTTGTACTCACAGAAACATACAAATTCAACTTGGGGAAAAATCCTAACAGTCACTTAGTCTGGACCCTTTCAAGCTCTTCCTTAATTATATTTACTTCTAAATTTAATCACCAAATTATATTTATTTATTAAGTTTATTAAGTATTCGGTCTAGTTTTAGACACGCTGAAACATGGGCTGTGATACCCTGGCAAGACTATTGGATTATCTCTGCATTCTGAAGAAGGCTTTAACTCCTCACCCAAGCCAAATTAAGTAAAGTGCATTAATTTAGACTCTAGAAGAGTAAAGATAAGTTTTTTCTAAACTTTCACATGGAAATCAGACTTGTATATAAAAATGTATATGAGATGTCAGAAACCTTCATTCTTCTTAGTTTGTATCTTATGTAATATATCTAGCTTTAAATATAGTTTTTTCTTATATCTTATGTAACATATTTAGCTTTAAATATAAACAGTCCCACATATAGCTTCCTTTCCTTTCCTTTCCTTTCCTTTCCTTTCCTTTCCTTTCCTTTCCTTTCCTTTCCTTTCCTTTCCTTTCCTTTCCTTTCCTTTCCTTTCCTTTCCTTTCCTTTCCTTTCCTTTCCTTTCCTTTCCTTTCCTTTCCTTTCCTTTCCTTTCCTTTCCTTTCCTTTCCTTTCCTTTCCTTTCCTTTCCTTTCCTTTCCTTCCCTTCCCTTCCCTTCCCTTCCCTTCCCTTCCCTTCCCTTCCCTTCCCTTCCCTTCCCTTCCCTTCCCTTCCCTTCCCTTCCCTTCCCTTCCCTTCCCTTCCCTTCCCTTCCCTTCCCTTCCCTTTTTTCTTTTCAGAAAAGGTCTGCAATCATTCAGAGAAAAAAGTAGCTGTCATAAACTTTGCGAAGATTGTCTAAGCAACTGGTGCTAATATTGAAAACTGCTCTGAGTGAACTTCTTAGTATTGGATTGAAATTCTTTCACGTGTTGCACTTCTTTCGTGTATCAAGAATGATTTATTTCAAAGCATTGCCAACTTAACTGAAAAGCACTTCATGTTTACCATTATTTGTTCTTGTCAAGTAATTTTCAAGTTCTCCTGAGGCAAAACATATCCAAGAAGTGGACTTGAGATTCCATTGTGCATATCATTATTACCATTCCACAGCAGCAAAATGCCATCTTTTCATTCTTTTGTAGCAGCAAAGAACTGGATTTCTGACAAGCTGAATTCCCAAGACTAATATTGTGACTGACAAATAACACCAAGAACAGCAGCCTTAATTTTTTCACATTTGGTAGGATGCTTTTGGGTAGTCTACATGAGTTTGAACAGACACTTCTGTTTTCTTCATGGAACCTTGGAAGCAAAAATAGAAAACCATAAGGTAGTAACCATATAAAAGGAGCATACCCACCCACATTAAAAATAAGATCAATGCAATAATGCCTTATATTCTTTTTCTTATATCATATTTCTGTAATGACGTCAGACCAAAAACATCTCTTACTGAAGTCAGCTTAACCCACACACACATAAACATATACACGCAAAAACCTTTGAATTTTCCTTTCTAAGGAGCAAGATATTCAAGTCTTTGACCCCAGATTGACTTCAGCTACACTGTGCTATGAGCATCCTGTATGTAATTTAGATAACTGGTAAAAAAAGCTACCTATCAGTTTTTGGCTAGTGGAACTATTTTACAATCCATTCTACACCATCCTTGTTTTCTTTTCTACTCTGGCTTTTTTTACTAACTACATTACACTGTTTGCCTTCATTACCGTGTAGTGTCAAATGAAACCTGGATAATATTTCCCAGGTGGGCAAACAGGGCGTGGTGTGTCAGCAAGGGCATGGTGTGGCAGTTCGTGTGGCAGTTCACACGGAAGGGTGTGCAGGAAGGGCACTGAAGCTCTCCCAGCTTGGCCAGGGAGCAATGGCATCCACCCAGCAGAAAGCCATGGCCTCCCTAAGCTCTGCACCCACCACGACTGACATAGCTTCCCAGGCAGAGCTCTGGTGGGAACAGGCTGCAAGGTGTGCCCTACTCTTACACCAGGACCGGATGGCAGCAGTGAGCACACCTGTGGGAGGTGCACCCAGGTAGAGGAACTCTCTGCTTAGTGACAGAGCTCCGGGAGGAGGTAAGTGTGTTGAGGAGTATCAGGGAGTGCGAGAGAGAGACAGACTACTGGAATCGCACCCTACCTTCCTGGGACAGGCCCAACAGCCAGACAGGACACATGATATGGAGGATTCCCTATCCTCTCTCCGCCTGGCTGAACACAGTGACTTAAGGGATAGGGGGCAATGGCGACAAGCTCCCACCCAGTGCAGTAGGCACGTCTCCTCTGTGCCTGCCCCACCTTCCCAGGTGCCCTTGCATAATAGGTATGAGGCTCTGCAAGTGGAACCAAACAATAACGAGGATGATGGTTCATCTGTCTTGGAGCTGTCAGCAAGGTTAAGTCAGCCTATGCTCTGCATCAAAACTGCTTCCATAAAGAAAAAAGGACAGGTCATTTTCATAGGAGACTCTCTTCTGAAGACAGCAGAAGGCTCAATATGCAGACCAGACCCACTTAGTAGGGAAGTCTGCTGCCTCCCTGGGGCCCAGGTTAAAGATGTGAAGAGAAAACTTCCTACCCTGGTACGGCCCTAAGGTTATTATCCATTATTGATTTTTCAGGTAGGCAGTGATGAAGTTGCAACAAGAAGTCCGAGGGCAATCGAGACTTCAGGGCCTTGGGACGACTGGTTAAGAGATCAGGAGCACAAGTAGTGTTCTCCTCTATACTTCCAGTTGCAGGGAATGATGAGGGAAGAAACAGGAAGAGCAAGCAGATCACTGCCTGGCTCTGAGCCTGGTGTCACTGGCAGAATTTGGAGTTTTTTGATCATGGGTCAGTCTACACAACACCAGGCCTGCTGGCAACAGACAAGGTACGCTGGTCCCAAAGGGGGAAAAGGATCTTTGCACAGAAATTAGCAGCACTCATTGAAAGAGCTTTAAACTAGATTTGAAGGGGGAAAGGGATAAAACCAGGCTCACTAGACATAAGCCTGGGGGTGGCACGCCAATGTTTGAGAGACAGTGCATTAGTGAGGTCTTTCGGTCTGCTGTCTCAGTGGAGGTAGGGGATGGAGATCCATGCAGCAACAAAGATGCAAGGTTTATTGATGTTTTAGAAACCACGGAAACACCTGAGAATGGTCGCATAGGAATTAGCTCTTCTCCCCCAAAAAGGTGGCAGGATCAATAGCCCAACTGAAGTGCCTCTACACCAATGCATGCAGCATGAGCAACAAACAGGAGGAGCTGGAAGCCATTGTGCAGCAGGAAACCTGTGATATAGTTGCCATCGCAGAAACATGGTGGGATGAATCATACAACTGGAGAGCTGCAATGGATGGCTATAAACTCTTCAGAAGGGATAGGCAAGGAAGAAGAGGTGGTGGGGTAGCCCTGTATGTTAAGGAGTGTTTTGATTGTCTAGAGCTTAATGATGGCAATGATAGGGATCAGCGTTTATGGGTAAGAATCAGGGGGAAGGCCAACAAGGCAGATATCATGGTGGGAGTCTGTTAGAGACCACCCAACCAGGATGAAGAGGCAGATGAAATATTCTATAAGCAGCTGGGAGAAGTCCCACAATCGCTAGCCCTTGTTCTCGTGGGGGACTTCAACTTACCAGATGTCTGTTGGAAATACAATTCAGCAGAGAGGAAACAGCCTAGGAGGTTCTTGGAGTTCGTGAAAGAGAACTTCCTAACGCAGTTGGTGAATAAGCCAACTAGGGAAGGCACCCCACTGGCCCTGTTGTTTGCGAACAGAGAAGGACTTGGTGATGTGATTGTTGGAGGCCATCTTGGGCACAGTGATCACAAAATGATAGAGTTTTCAGTTCTTGGAGAAGTAAGGAGGGTGGTCAGCAGAACTGCTATCTTGGACTTCCAGAGGGCACACTTTGGCCTGTGTAGGAGACTGGTTGAGAGAGTCCCTTGGGAGGCAGTCCTGAAGGGCAAAGGAGTCCAGGAAGGCTGGACATTCTTCAAGAAGGAAGTCTTAAAGGCACAGGAGCAGGCCATCCCCATGTGCCAAAAGACAAGCTGGTGGGGAAGACCAGCGGCCTGGCTGAACAGAGAGCTTTGGCTGGAACTCAGGAAAAAAAGAGTTTCTGACCTTTGGAAGAAGGGACAGGCAACTCCGGAGGACTACAAAGATGTCATGAGGTTATGCAGGGAAAAAATTAGAAGGGCCCAAGCTCAGTTAGAACTTAACCTGGCTACTGCTGTAAAAGACAATAAAAAATGTTTCTATAAATACATTAGCAACAAAAGGAGGGCTAAGGACAATCTCCATCCTTTATTGGATGCAGAGGGAAACATAGTGACATAGGATGAGGAAAAGACTGAGGTACTTAATGCCTTCTTTGCCTCAGTCTTTAATAGTAAGTCCAGTTGTTCTCCAGGTACCCAGCCCCTGAGCTGGCAGACCAGGATGGGGAGCAGAATGAAGCCCCCATAGTCCAAGGAGAAATGGTTAGCAACATGCTACACCACTCAGACACACACAAGTCTATGGGGCCAGATGGGATGCACCCAAGGGTACTGAGGGAACTGGCAGATGTGCTCACCAAGCCACTTTCAATCCTTCATCAGCAGTCCTGGCTAACTGGGGAGGTCCCAGTTGACTGGAAGTTAGCAAATATGATGCCCATCTACAAGAAGGACCAGAAGGAGGATCCAGGAAACTACAGGCCTGTCAGTCTGACCTCAGTGGTGGTGAAGGTTATGGAGCAGGTCATCTTGAGTGCCATCACATGGTATGTACAGGACAACCAGGTGATCAGGCCCAGTCAGCGTGGCTTTATGAAAGGCAGGTCCTGCTTGACCAACCAGATCTCCTTCTACGACAAGGTGACCAGTTTAGTGGATAAGGGAAAGGCTGTGGATGTTGTCTACCTAGACTTTAGTAAAGCCTTTGACACCATCTCCCATAGCATTCTCCTAGAGAAACTGGCTGCTCATGGCTAGGATGGACATACTCTTCACTGGGTAAAAAACTAGCTGGATGGCCAGGCCTAAAGAGTTGTAGTGAATGGAGTTAAATCCAGTTGGCAACTAGTCACAAGCGATGTTCCCCAGGGCTCTGTTTTGGGGCCAGCCTTGTTTAATATCTTTATCAATGATCTGGATGAGGGGATTGAGTGCACCCTCAGTAAGTTTGCAGACAACACCAAATTGGGCAGGCGTGTTGATCTGCTTGAGGGTAGGAAGGCTCTACAGAGGGATCTGGACAGGCTGGATCAATGGGCCGAGGCCAACTGTATGAGGTTCAACAAGGCCAAGTGCTGGGTCCTGCACTTGGGTCACAACAACCCCATGCAACGCTACAGGCTTGGGGAAGAGTGGCTGGAAAGCTGCCCAGCAGAAAAGGACCTGGGTGCTGGTTGACAACCAGCTGAACATGAGCCAGCAGTGTGCCCAGGTGGCCAAGAAGGCCAACAGCATCCTGGCTTGTATCAGGAATAGTGTGGCCAGCAGGAGCAGGGAAGTGATTGTTCCCCTGTACTCGGCGTTGGTGAGGCCGCACCTGGAATACTGTGTCCAGTTTTGGGCCCCTCAATACAAGAAAGACATTGAGGTGCTGGAGCATGTCCAGAGAAGGGCAACAAGGCTGGTGAAGGGTCTAGAGCACAAGTCTCAGGAGTAGTGGCTGAGGGAACTGGGATTATTTAGTCTGGAGAAGAGGAGGCTGAGGGGAGACCTTATCGCTCTCTACAACTACCTGAAAGGAGGCTGTAGTGAGGGGGGGTGTTGGTCTTCTCTCCCAAATAACAAGTGATGAGAGGAAATGGCCTCAAGTTGCATCAGGGGAGGTTTAGATTGGCTATTAGGAAAAATTTCTTCACCAAAAGGGTTGTCAAGCTTTGGAACAGGCTGCCCAGGGAAGTGGTTGAGTCACCATCCCTGGAGGTATTTAAAAGACATGTAGATGTGGTGCTTAGAGCCATGGTTTAGTGGTGGACTTGGCAGTGATAGGTTAATGGTTGGACTTGATGATCTTAAGGGACTTTTCCAAGCTAAACAATTCTATGATTCTAATATTGTTACCAAAGATTTTTCTCTTTATACCTGTTTTCTGAAAAGGTATGTCAGTCAATCAGCTTGATTCTTGTCCCCAGCTGATGAAACATAGAACATGGCTGCACTCATCTAGTGACAATTTTCAGCTCAGAGAAAAGTTACGGCAGTTACCTTGCCTCCTCAGCATCAATGGGAGTGCACCTTCCCTGATTTGTGTCCATCAGTTGGTACTCAATACATGCTGATGGAAACCTTTGCTGGGAAGACTTGTGTCAGACTGCATGGCAAGCAAGGAGGCAACACAACAAGCAGAAACCAATATGGGAGAACTCAGCTGGAGACTTGGTTTTCAGTGCTGCATTATTGCCACTATGCATTGTTCCCCCTTAGCTGTGAAGTTGCCATGCCACTTGGTTTGTCTTCTATTCTTTGTTGTTGGCAATTAGTAGATTATACAGGATGAATTACAGGAGCATCTCAAACCCAGTTAAAGTTACATTTACTGAAGAGAAAAACTCTGGTGTTATTACAGACACTGCACTTACTCAAGAATATCATTTGCATTCATTTTAATAACAGCAAGGGCTGCACTTGTCCAGTGCAAGTACCTATATTTATTCATCACAACGAAAATATCACATCAGCATTTCCTTTAACTTAGTGTTTGTCTACAGTTTGCAGATCCATTTGGAGTGTAAAAGTCAGACTTTACAAGGAATTAAAGCCTTTATGCATTTCACTTGTTGCTTTTGGCAACCATGTATATATATCATTAACAGTTTACCATAACCTCTGTGCAGAAAAAGTATTTACAGTTGTAGTGTCATGAGACATAGTTCAAACCCAAAATATCTGTGACAGATACCCTAAAACTGTCAGAATTATTAATCTCGGCATTTAATTAAGGATCAAATTTCAGAGGTTCCTTTAACTGGCCAACTAATTCAACAAGTTGCTGTTACAAGTTGAATTTACACTTCCTTAAACTGACAGCATTAGGTGGAATTTTTCAGAAAACACTTGCTACCTGCACAATTTGTTTAACTTTAAAGATTTCCAGCTGTTATAATTTTAATTTTTATCCATGTTATATAAAGCTCACAATTTTTTTATCATTTTAAGTAAGTAAGGTGTTAGTGCATCAGTGTAGCAGCTGTTTTCTCATTTCATAGACTAAATTTAGCTGATTCCATTGAGTTGATTACTTATTAAAATGGAAGGGTGGCTTTAAAATAATTGCTCTGTGGCAACATAGTTAGCAAAAAAGGGCAATATTTTCACCTAAAGGGGTTCAGAAAAGTATTCTGTTACTTTTCTGCCTATCTTTTGCTGGATTTCATGAAAGACAGTTTACTTTGTAGAGTCTAATGACCTAATCAAGGAAATAATGCCTACAACATTTTCCCCACATTCTACTTAGGAGTAGTTTTAAAAGATACCTAAAAAGGGAAATGGAAGTCTACAGGAATCAATCATGAAGGACAGCCTACTAAAATGGGTATAAGTTTGAGAAGATTTTAAGTGATTGGAGGAACAGCAAAACCAGCTGTTAGGTAACTTAAAGCAGTGCAATAAGTTGACAAGACTGTGGCCTTTGTGAAAGGTGAAACTACACAGGGAATGCTGTCTCTTCTGCCTAACAAGAAAAAAGGGAAGACGAGGAACATCTTCTTCTTGTCTGTGCCTTATTAAAACTAAATACAGCAGCAAATGCTAGCCATGGACTTAGATTCAACTGGCTAATGATCTGCAGGTCTCTTAAATTCCTTAAGCAGCTTTAGGCCAGGTGACACTTGATGGTTTTGCTGTGCAGGGATTTGTGAATATTTCTATAGGTTTTATTTCTTGTGATGTGCAGGGGAGTTAAGATGAACTACAAATCTCAGTGCTCAGACTGCTGCATTCTCAGTGTTTTCCCATGATATTGGCTCTGGCTCTACTGGAACTTCCAGAAACCTTGTCCATCTGTAGGATTTACAGTAAGACTGTATGTTAAAATTCAGTCTCTATCCATTAACACTTGAGAAACATGAGCCTCCTCTAAAAGAGATGATCCTATACCCATTCTTACACAGAAAACAGAAGTTGACTTGATGTTGGTTATGTTTGTGCTAATGGTTAGTGACATTATTTAGGACATAGGAGATGGAGGACTAATGTCTTTCTCAGCCTGAGGGGTTTTAAATCTACCTCTGCCTCCTCTCTGTGGCAGTTCTGTAATCATCCACTGACAAACCGTGCTGGGTGAGATGTGGTGATATTGAACTACCACAGAACTACCAGAAAGGGAAAAAAGCTACTCTGGTCTTGCAGTGTAAAACTCAAACAATATTTTACAGCATTGAATTAGCTGAATTAGCCTGATTTATAAGTACAGAGACATAAATAAAAGTGATTTTGTTACTGTTGTGGCAATGCAATAAAACCAGTTTAAAATAATCATCTGTTCACATAATTCTCAGAAAAAAATGATACTATTTAGTCTAGTCATCTGAAGCACCTAGCAGTCTTGTATATTAGACATGAAGATCTGAAACCTTCAGCAGCATAACATCACATGTGTAAACACAGGCAATTGTTTAAGTACTTTGTTGCATTAAGAGCTATCTAGCATAAGTTTCCCATCAGACATGGTAGTTATATAGTCAATGTATTTTAAAAAAAACTTACAAATTAGTTGCCTCCTTGTACTTGTGAAATTAGAACAATATCATCATCCTCAGTTATAAATGGAAAAGCTCACAAATTACTTTTCCAAGTGTATGCAGCTATGGTGACAATGTTAGAAGTCAAGCTCTTCTGACTGCAGAATCAGGGTGTCTTTCTTCATACCACAGAATAGTGCAGCTCGTTTCATCTGTAGAAGAGTTCTTGTGTTCAAAATCTAACCCATTATTTTTAATCGTATTTTACATTCTAGAACACCACGTCTGCCAGAGCACCTTACCCTACTTTAGTAAGACTCACTAGTTCTGCCTCTGCCATAGGTGCAGGAGTATGATAGGATGGCAATAGTCCAAACTTTAGCTTAATGTCTAAGAGTGCATTACAATACCTGTCATAAATTAGAGTATGCCTAGTCAGTCAACTGATACTTGCTACTGTAGTGGCCTGGGAAATATGATGTAGTGCTGCAAAGTTGTCTTAATTCTTCCTGTACCCTCACAGAGTCCACCAAATGGTCCACCCAAAGGATTTTGATCTTTTAAAGCCTTAATTTTAAGGCTTTATTTAAATAATAATAAATTTAAAGTCCTTAATTTTAAGGGAATACCAGTGTTCATCTACATTAGTCTGATTAAGAAATCAACACCACTGCCTATGGAGTACTATGAATTTTATAACAAAGTGAAATTACAAATGAAAAACCATAACAAATCCATGCATTTAGAGAATACGAGTCCCTTTCAACTCAGGTTTGCAACCAAATCTGATATTAGTCACAGGCACTGTGGTTTTATTAAGTTTTGGCCAGCTTCTGTATACAGCAAGGGCTGGAAGGAGGACCCGGGAAACTACAGGCCTGTCAGCCTGACCTCGGTGCCGGGAAAGATTATGGAGAGGTTCATATTGAGTGAACTGAACAGGCAAGTGCAGGTCAACCAGGGGATCAGGCCCAGCCAGCATGGGTTCATGAAAGGCAGGTCCTGCTTGACCAACCTGATCTCCTTTTATGACCTGGTGACCCGCCAGGTAGATGATGAAAAGTCTGTGGAAGTCATTTACCTGGACTTTAGCACAGCTTTTGACACAGTCTCCCATAATATTCTCCTTGGGAAGCTGGCAGCTCATGGCTTGGACGGGCATAGTCTTCGCTGGGTAAAAAAATGGTTGGGTGGCCGAGCACAGAGAGTAGTGGTGAATGGAGTTATGTCCAGATGGTGGCCGGTCACGAGCAGTGTTCCCCAGGGCTCTGTTTTGGGGCCAGCCTTGTTTAATATCTTTATCAATGATCTAGACGAGGGGATTGAGTGCACCCTCAGTAAGTTTGCAGACGACACCAAGTTGGGTGGGAGTGTTGATCTGCTGGAGAGTAGGATGGCCCTGCAGAGGGACCTAGACAGGCTGGATCGATGGGCCGAGGCCAACTGTATGAGGTTTAACAAGGCCAAGTGCTGGGTCCTGCACTTGGGTCACAACAACCCCATGCAGCGCTACAGGCTTGGGGAAGAGTGGCTGGAAAGCTGCCTGGCCAAAAAGGATCTGGGGGTGTTGGTAGACAGTCGGCTGAACATGAGCCAGCAGTGTGCCCAGGTGGCCAAGAAGGCCAACAGCATCCTGGCTTGTATCAGGAATGCTGTGGCCAGCAGGAGCAGGGAGGTGATTGTCCCCCTGTACTTGGCGCTGGTGAGGCTGCACCTGGAATCCTGTGTCCAGTTTTGGGCCCCTCACTACAAGAAAGACATTGAGGTGCTGGAGCTTGTCCAGAGAAGGGCAACAAAGCTGGTGAAGGGTCTGGAGCACAGGCCTTATGAGGAGCGGCTGAGGGAACTGGGGTTGTTTAGCCTAGAGGAGAGGAGGCTGAGGGAAGACCTTATCGCTCTCTACAACTACCTGAAAGGAGGCTGTAGTGAGGTGGGTGTTGGTTTCTTCTCCCAAGTAACTAGTGATAGGACGAGAGGAAATGGGCTCAAGCTGCGCCAGGGGAGGTTTAGGTTGGAAATTAGGAAAAATTTCTTTATGGAAAGGGTGGTCAAGCATTGGAACAGGCTGCCCAGAGAGGTGGTGGAGTCACCATCCCTGGAAGTGTTCAAAAAATGGGTAGATGTGGCACTTTGGGACATGGTTTAGTCTAGTCTACCCTTGATTGGTTTAGTGTGGACTTGGTAGTATAGGTTAATGGTTGGACTGGATGATCTTTTCCAACCTAAACGATTCTATGATTCTATGATTCTGAATTCTGTCTTCATCTGTGCAAGATCGTGATGTTATTGGCCTTATATGTCTTTGAAACTTACAAGCAGAGAAGTACAATAATAAAAAATAAAAATATCACAGCTAGTCATATGCTTGGACGCAGCTGTACCAAAAAGCTTTGTGACCTTGGTTCTTCCACAGTAAAAACAAACAAACAAAAAGTCAGTGACAGCTATTTTTTTAACAATATTGTTTGAATCATTGCAACACTTTCAGGCACCAGAGATCCATGCTCCACTGTCCTCTATATTACATACACATAAATTGAAGACTGTCCTTGCCCGAAGTTTCTTCCTGTTTTTCCATCTGATGTTAATGATTCAAAGGGAATTTTTTTTTCTCTCTCTTTGTTTGTATTGAAAATAATGCATATCAACATCTTTTATGGCGGCCAGGATTCTGTATTTAGCTTCATGTAAACAGATCCTTGCTTCCGTGAATTCAGTGAAGTTCTATATAGGAAAAAGAATCAAATTAAAAGTTCAAGGCTTATGTGAGCGTCACCACCAATCTGTTTGTGGCACACAGCACTGTTGCTGTATGCAGGGTGACACAGAAAAATCAGTCTAGTTGAGACAGAGAAATCCTGGGCACTCTTTTCTTTCCACTCTAGTTCCAGCTTCCCACTCCTGATTGCATGTATTTGTTGTTTTTTGGATTTGTTTGGGTTTTTTTTTTCTTTGCATTAATTGTTGTGTTAGAAAAGCCTGCCCAAGGCAAGACTGAGTCCAAGTCCTGCCTGTTAGAGTCAGGTAATTATTTCAAGAACTGAACATCAAATTCTGGGGTTTTTTTCCAGGTAACTGGTAGGTCAGTTTAATTGGTACTTGATTGCTTCTCTGTAGTTACAAGCATCATTGAAGGAAACTGGTATTTAAAATATGTCTGATCTCTGTAGTAGGCTACATCCTGGCCAGGTCATTCTTGGAAGGGGGAGAATGGAAGAAGGTCTAGAAACTCCAGGGTATTTAAATGAGGGAGGGAAAAAATGGAGCAAGGGATCTGTAAGAAATTCGATATTGTAATCCACTTGCAGGCCTAAAATCCAGAGAATTTTCCTAAATCTGAGAATTTAATGAAATCTGTTGTGGCTTTGAATAAGACAGATACTTCTCAACCCTTATTTTCCTATAATGGGAGAAAGAAATGGCTATATTGACTGATCTTACAGGTGAGCATTCAAGATGAATAAATAAATGTGTATATAAGGCTTTGAAGATGAAAAGTGGTTGACATTTTAGTAGAATGAGAATAAGCAAAAGCCAGACACAATGTATAATTCTAGTTGTGTATGTGCATATACAGTAACTATCTGTTACGTAAGTATCACAGTTATTGAAACTTCAGCTCTTAAAAAAGAAAACAAATTAGAGATTTCAAGTACTGGAGTATGACTCAGGATCCTGTTCTCCCCTTAAGATCCTTTGTGCTGTCTGAAAGATCCACAAAGCAACAGGGGGGACAGACTTTATAGGAGAAGAAGCAAAAGTGCTGTCAAAAGCTAATGTAAACAAATTTAAAATATAGATAAAAATGTATGTGTTTTGCCATTCCCTATGACTCAGTGATGTGTTATGTTTAGTATTGTCAAGCATATGTGTTTAAGGCAGAAATATGATTACATTTCAGCTGATGCTCTTTCTTTCATTTCACAGTATACTTGAATTCTGCACAGCTCTATATTATTCACTGAGATAAATGATGATAGCAAAAGAATTGAATCTACCACATTTAATACATTTGCTGTTAAAGACAGTAAGAGCAAGATAACCAAACTCCTTTCTGCTTTTCCAGTTCATCTCTTTGGCCCTGTTTTATACACTTCATTTTTTTCTAATGAGGTTAAAGGGTAGTTAGCAGGCAGTATACTACAATACCAGTTTTACTGTATTTCCCTGAGTCACTAAGAATCCTGAGAGATGATGGTATCTGAATTTGTCAGCTTGGTCACCCTCCTTGCATCTGGCATATCTTCAGTGTCAGAAACAGGAACATAGACTGGTTTAATACAAAAGGAAGCAAGCAGCAGGACCAAAAATTATATATGTGTATTAAGAATGCGCAGAGCTTGGGAAAATAGTCTCTTTCCCCCTATGTTCTGTGGTTCATCTGTTTCTTAAGAAATCACAGCTGTTCGAGTTTACAATGATCTCTTTATAAGCTGGACATTCAGAGATTTGTGAAAAGCTGACTTAAATTTGACAAACAAATAGTATTTATAGCAAGATAAGGCCAGCTACTTCTACAGATTTTGGTTTACTGAAAAATAATGTTAATAGATGTGTCTCCGAATACAATCACCTAAATTACTAACACATGATTAAGGCAGAAGCAATAAGAGAGGAGGAGTTATTTCATTCCAGGGTGAACTTTTTTGTTACCAGAGTAGCTTCTGTATTTCAGCTCAGAGATGGCTGTACTGCAGTGACAGATACATAAGTTTTGGTTGTGAAGTATCTGAGCCCTTCCAAAAGAAGATATAAACATTAATACAATGAATAAAGTATTTTTAAAGAAAATGTTCCAGAACGAATGCTGTTTAGAAAACTTGCTTTCAAAAATATTTCTTCAGAAAACAGGAAAAAAGAAAGAAGTAAACAGCAAAGAGTCAATAGATTTATTTTTCTTCAAAGGTAGACTACTCTGCCCTAGAATGTTTCTTCCAAAAATGCTTTCCTGGGTTTTGTAGGACTTTCTTTGATAATTGGATAAGTAGGCATATCACCAGTGAACTCTAATGCCATTATTTCGTACTGATTACCAAGGATAAAAAATGTATTTCTGAGGCAACGTTTATGCAGAAGGCAGCTTATAATATAGTTTATTTACTGATTTAATTTCTATAAAGAAAAGAGTTATTCACAATATTCTGTAAGGCTTAGGGAGGTTTTGTAATCAAGCCTGATGACATAGCCGAAATGCTAAAATGAACATACAAGCACAGAGTGCAAGGGGGTTAAAATGAAATAGGAAGGCTCTTAACCTGAGCTTTATGATTCAGTGTTTCTCATGCAAGCAATTTACTATAATTGAAATGAGAACACTGTGTCCTTACATGCCTGATGTAAATTTGGGTCTAAACCATGGGATGTCCCTCGTAATGAAGCAAGGGTTTGGGTGTGTCAGATATGTGTGTGGCTTCATTTGAAATTAGCTCCATGGCTGAACATTACAGGAAAGGAATATGCTGAAGTTTCTTCTCACACCATAGCAGAGAATGTCACAAATGAGTGACTCACTGCCTGAGCTATATTTTCAGTTTGTGTTGTGTTTGGTCATCTTTCTCCTGTGTGGGAAGGATGGCATGTCTGGTCTCCAAAGTTCCACTTTATGTGTTGTAGCTGAAACATACACAGCTGCAAAGGTGAAGCAACTGTGAAACGTATCTCTTCCCCTCGTCTTTCCACTGGACACGTTTGGACCTATGTCAAAAAGCTGGAAAAGTTACAATGAAATTTTGTTGACTGTGTGCTCTTCCACACGTAGTCTTCAAAACAGAGATGCCAGGAAAATTCCCATCGGGTGCAACCCTACAATACATCATAAAGCATTTCCTATGCGGCACTCAAGCCCCCTAATGGGAACTGAAGAACTTCATTATCCCATCCCATCTGTGACAGTCTGTATCCCCTTTTTTTTTTTTTTTAAAGATAGTATATTTATGCCATTTCAAACAGAATCATACTTCATTTAATATAAATAACTATATTCTCACATACAGAGAGGACAGCTGGTGCTATTTCTGATAAAAAGTGGAATTTTTAGAGAAAAGAAATCCTTCAGGACCCTTCACAGTAAGTGGAAAGCATCAAAATTATCATGATTGCACTGTAGATTTTACAGACCACATTCTCTCTGGTACCTACTTTTACCAGGGTACAAAAGTCACTCAATTGCATGGAATCAAACCTGAGACAGAATTTCTATCCAGTCCTTTCACCAAACTTTATTTAGCCAGCTTCAGAACCTAACCAGAGCCCTCACTATATGCAAGCTATGTTTTGTATCCATGAGTCTTTATTTTCTGATGCTTATATTTTATTATTTCAACAGTAGTTCAGCCAGGCCTGTTTCAAGCAATTCAGCCAAGCCAGAAGCTGCAAAGGTCCTTGGGTCAAAATGACACCATGGGTTCTTGTGTACTGTTCACTACTCACAATGCAGTATGCTGGGGTGTGAACAAGTTCCATTATGTAGATAGTACCTACTGGGGATAAAATATCATTTCTCCTCACATAAGAAGTTAGAAATAGGCAAACACAGTGCAACAGTAAAAAAAAATCCACAGGTGATTTGCATGTGAAACATGAATACTTCCATTTGCATGACAGGCTACTGTCTCTCTGCTCTGAACTAGCTCACTCCTTTTATTCCTCCTTTTTTTCTCTTCATGCTGTCATAAAAGTTGGCTGAGTGTTTTACCATGCTATATGCTGATATTTATGCAAGTGGATTGAGTACTTGTTATACTTCTTTGTGCACTAGAAGCTGAACTTCAACTCCACTTTTGATTGTTGAAAAGATGTATTGTGTGTATGTATGGAGAAGGGGTAATTTAGGGGCTTCCTCACTATTTATACTGGTTTTCTGTTCCTTTTTTTCAGTTTTATGTATCCACTGATTGTTGTCACAATAATATTTCTTCTATGTGATAAAAAGTATAGTAGCACAAAGGGATATATTTCATATCTCCTTCAGCACCTCATCTTACATCTTTACATGTTTTACATCTTTTGTGTACTTAACACAATGTGCACACTTCATTCTTTGTTCTCAGATCCCACTCTCCCTGCTGAAATTTGGTCTATCTCATATATCCACCCACTTCCACTGGGCTTCTTTTTCATTAGCATCATGATAGATAGTGGGGCAATTTGTAATAAGATGATCATTCTGGCTTATATTATTACTTTATTTTCCTTGATGACCATTTTAAGAGACACACATTTCTTCCTCTCTGCTCACAAAACTCATTATTTCTTCATACCTAGATGTTGCCTTGTGTGCTCAATCACTTCCTCTCTGTGGTAAATTTGTTAGACACAGATACAGTCACTTATGATATTTCTTAAATTCCATTGAATGTGTATTTCTGACAAATGCTACGTGTTCACTCCAAGGCATGATGCAGTGTTAGTCATCTTTATGTATTCATACTAAAAATAGTCAACCCCACAGCCAGCTACCTCTCTGTTAGTGGAAGCCAGCTCTGTGACTGTGGAAGGGTGACTAACTCCTAGAGCAAACATTCTCCAGAATGCCTCCGCTTAGTCAGCTCAGCTAGGACATTTCCTCCACTCTCTGGATGATTAATGTGCTAACCATTGTCTTAAACATTAGCTTTGTATTGGCAATGGTAATGAGAAACATCTAATGTGCAACTTTGCTCCAAATTTAAAAGATGTTCTTTAGCAAGTTAAAGGGGATATCTTTATTGTTTGCACTGCCTCATGTTCCATTTTGACTGAAGCACATGAGATCAAAACATGCCCTAAGGCATCTCACACCCCTGCTACAGCTTAAAAACTGTGTGTTGGCCAGCAACTAGCAACAATTGATTGCTGAGTGTCCAAAGCCATGACTGGATCACCATATCACTATAAAACTAATGGTGGTTTTTTAACAGCCTTGAGGAATCAGTTGCTGATCGTCACCACTTTGCATTTGTCCCACAGAAGACTGAAGAGATAATTTGACCCTAAATACACTGACTAATAAAAATTTAAAACTGGGTAGGGAAATGCATAGCGTTGCTTCACAACTACTTCTGGGAAAAAGCAGAGTGAAACAATATAACTACAGAGGAGGTTTGCTAGCTTGTAAAATAGTCCAGCTTGTAAAGCAGAGGGAAGTCTGTCAGATTTCATCAGGCACCACGGAAATAGTCAAATTGATAGAAAATTTTAATATCTGTCAAGAGAAAGTGAGAATCTTCCTGGGAGCAGAGAAGACAACTGCTACAGACTTTTCTCTTCTGGACTAAGCTAGATCTCCGCAATGCCAAGTAATGGCTACAGCAGTAACAAAATGTAAATTGTCGTGCCTATTATATGTATATGCATGTTTGTATGCATATATACACACACATATATGTTTGTGTGTGTGTAAAACATTTCAATATAAATATATACATAATATAGATAAATCCATTTACATAAAAGAATGTGAGTATGGACGAAAACTCCACAAAATACCCGAGGTTCTTATAAACATTGGTGAAAACATTTTTAATCATCTAATTGAGCTGATATGGGTGGTGTCCAGCTCTTATCTATGGCAAACTACATTCCAAGTCCTACTTCTGAGCCTAGTGCTATAGGTCATTATCGAGCTGAAACATATTGTCAGAATCCAGGCTAACAGATGTCAAACCAAACTGATTAAAAGAAAACACCAGTTTGAACTTTCATCCAGAACTTTGACAGACCTGAAGCACTAGCTGTAGGATTACAGCCATCAATACATAAAAATAATAAGTTCAGAGGAAACAGATCAAAAGTTATCCTACGTGCAGGAATGTTTTGATGAAGGGTGGTTAAAAAGATGTCAGCATGAAAAGAGGACTGAAATTTCAAACCTTACATTTAGAGCTAAGTATCTGTATTTATACTGTATTACTATTTGAAATGAAGGCTTATCTACTCCATGAATCTTGAACATTTTCCTTCCAGAATTTAAACAAATAGAGATTATGAGAAACTGTTGTTAGGTCATTTTGTTTCAGTGCTAGCGGTCCTAAAACCAGTTATCTCCACAAGGACCTCAGAAATTAACAATTACTGTTTTTACTGCATCTTCAAAGTAATTATTTTTTATTGTTTCTAAATGTACTTTTTGTCAAGGACACACCACTCTTGACTAGTTTCCTGACTGCAGTTGACACAGCAGAGATCCAGAACAATATTAGCATGACAAACAAAAATAACATCAAGGGGCCTGATATACAAAATAAATTACTTGCTTTTACCTGATTGACTGCCCAGAATGTCTTAATAAGTAATACTCTGGTGCCCATTCAAGTCCCTACTTGTGGCCTTAATAATGATGGCAGAGACTGTGTTTCAATGTACATACTGAAAAAGATAGACATATGCTCAAGCAAAAAAAAAAGTTGGAGATCAGTGTTTAGCTATCTAAACAGAAATAATTTCATTTCTAATCTGGCCTTGGAAAAGAGGTGCAAAAATATCCCTCATCTGGTGTGTACAACACAGTTTTAAAGTAGTATACTCCAGAGGATCAAATTATTCAGGCAGCAGAAAGAGAGGCGAAACAAGCAGCCAAGGATTTTGAATAAATACTACAGCTGTGGGAAATGAGTTGCAGAAATAAAAGGAGGAGGGACCAGCTAGTTTTGACGGTAATAAGCATATGAAATCTAAAGGAAAGAGCAAAACTGACTGATTTATACCCTAAATAACTTCACTGAATTCATTAGAGTTCCATAGGATACTGAATACATCATCTCAGAAATTGGTTAGTATGTGATGGCTGTGAATAAGAAAAAGGAATTCTGCAGAAATACCAGTCCTTTTGTCTTAAGATTTTTATATTATCCTTTTTTAGAAAACTTGGAAAGTGACAGTCTCAGAGTGGTAGCTAGCGCCAACAGTATTGCAAGCAGGTGTTACACAACTCCCCAGCTCCCCCAGCTCTAGTGCTCTGCCTTCGTCCACAATTCCTCTGCTGCTCTCATTTTGGATCGCTCATGAACAGCTCTAGGCTGCTAATTCTGTGATGAACTGGGTAATGCTTTTGTTATGCATACAGATGTGGAGCGCTGACTAGAAATAGATCTCAAGATTGTTTCCACTTTAGGTATGTTGACCTTCTTTTGTCTGAGCCTTTCTGTATTTCCATGCATTCCAGTCCTCTGTGTTTGTAAGGTGAAAACCAAAATGGGCTGAGCCACCCAAAAGTGATTATCACCTGGGGACTCTTTCTGCTTCTGCAATTCTGTTTTATGCACCCTTCCTTCCAGTTGACTTTGCTGCTTTGGATCTCCCAAGCTAGTTCTCTTATTGCCAGGGAGAGGACTTTATTGCCCTTCATAAGTCTTTCCCCCACACCATCCCCATATAAGTATATGTTTGGGCATGACTGGAAGATGAGTATTGCTTCATATAGAATCTTGCCTCCTGTCTGTCACAAAAAGAATGCATTTCTCTCTTCAGCCAAAAGGCAGAGAAACAAATAGTTAATCCTGTTTCACAGGGAAGGCGTGTTTTATTTAAAATATTTTGTGTCTGAAAATATACACACAGCAGCAATTGTGACTTCCTACAGCAGACGTAAATGTCTCTGTGCCTAAGCCATCCATCTGAAGTGGTCCTTTAAAGTTTTAATTATTTTAATTATTTCCTATGAGCTTCTACAATTTTTCCTAGCTTTAATGGAGACTGGAGATGGAAATCTGACATAATCCCAAAGAAGGAGGCCTGCCATTCAGAAAGATCAAGAACTACAAAGGCTTATTTCAGGTGTTCTCTTACCTGATTGTTGAACCAAAACGGTGGAATCTGTGCCAAAGCCCACCCTTCTTGTTCAAAGGATCTCTTGGTGCAGCTTCATCACAACCCTGAAGTTCTTAGTTGCATTGTATTTGCTTTTTGTATACAACTCAAGCCAGGTCCAAGTCTCCAAGGTTGGTTAAAAACTAAAAGTACTTCAGGATAGGACTGTATAGAAATAAAGCTTGGCACATTTCAGCCTGTCCCCTAAAGGTTAGAAAATGTTATACAGTTTATTTGAAAGCAACAGCCTTCTAAATAATATTGTAATCTTCAATCTACCTCAGACCAGACACCGCCAGAAGTTCCTGTGTTTAGAAATATAAGGCTACTTCAGCATTATCGTATATGCAATTTCAAAGCTCCAGGCAAATTTACAGAGGTTTTTTACCAAAACTGAGAACATAAACCTTTTTTTTTTTTTTTTTTTTTTTTTTTAAAAAGGCATTGTTAACAGGGAGCTAATCACTGGGACAACAGACATAGTACCTGAAGCATATCCCAATCTAACTGGATATGGTAAGGCTACATTGTCATTTGTATTAAGAATAGGCTATGAAAACAATATGCTGAATTGGAAAGCAAGGTTGGGGAGGAAATACAGTGGGAGACATTGTATTGTTGATGAAAGATATAGGGAAAAAAACCACAGTAGGAGGAGAAACTGAAAAGTCATACTGTTACTCTGCCTACTGCTATTCAGTGGCAAAACCTTGCTTTTGCTAATTTCCTTGAATTTCAAAAAACATTCAATATCTGCAAAGCAGACATGGGAAGTACATACCTAGGATGCCTGGTTAATGCTGGTGGTCCAGGTATTTTGGCCAAAATCTGCTATTGATGAGTCTGAGAAAGGCTTAAAATCAGATGTTTCTTATCGATGCATGCTGATGTTGTATTTACCACTTGCTGAATACAACGTTTATGAATAGTGCTACTTGTAAAAATCCTCTTTTCTGTTAGTCTGGCTTTACAACACATATAGTAAACAGTGTGGGCAGTAGGAACGGGCTAGTGCATGGAGGGAGACTTCACTGCTAACATCAGGCAGTACTGATAGTCAGCTTAAGCTGTTATCATTTAGAGTACAACTAGTCTGTGCAGGAGACTGCCTCAGCTTCAAGTGCCGAATGTACTGCAAACAGAACCTAAGTCATGTAATAATGTGCTGACTTTTGCATGCAGTTTCTTCAGAATGGGAATTAACTCCATATGTGATACTTCAGGCCCAGCCATAAATACTGGGAGTCCAATGTGTTTGGCACTCAGGGGAAGGGTTAGCACAAACAACAAACTAAAATAGAGGAAAGGATAAAGCAAGAAATGTTTTCTACTTATCACCCACATTTATAGAAGATGATATTTCAATAAAATGCAGTGAAAACATGATCTGGAGGAACTTTTGTCCTCACTTGAGCTATTTGTTTTCTGCACTAAACTGCTAGAGGCAGTATCAATACCATTAGGATACTAGACAGTAGGCAAAAGGAACAGTTGTAAAGTGAGGTGTTTAGGTGGGAAGATCTTTTCAAGAAGAACCAGTAACCCAAGACGTTTGTCATAAAGGGCAGAAATCAACACAAGGGAAGGAAAACAGTATTTGGTGAAGTATCCTTGCAAAGCACATCATTGCAGTGACCTACTCTCATGAAATCAAGATTAAATCCATAGGAACAATGAATACGCAGTACTTTTGGGTCCTTACTTAGACGCTTAAATGCAGAAATACAGTTTTGAAAAATTTGTGGTTTTTTACTATGATTCTTTGAAAAATATTGTGGATATACTTGGAAAGCCAATGGACGTCTTCATGCCACTGGATTCTTCCACAGATCTTGTGACGTTTATCATCTTTAACTACAGGTCTCTTTATATAGCATTCCATCATGACTTCGGGAGAAGGCCAAGATACGAATTTTATCTTCTCTTCCTTCCAGGGACTTCTCTCCCAAAGCTGGATGTGGTCAGTATTTTGGAAGAAGTTGCCAGATTCTGCCTGGCAGGAAGGAAGGAGGAGCCTGTATCATATGTATGAAAGGAAGTTATAAGAGCTTTATTTTTTTAAGACTAATAAATGTAGGGCTTCTTTTGTTATTCTTTCTTATGTTGCCATTTTAAATATTTTCTATAGAACTGTTCTTAAAGTATATACACATACATACACTGAAGTTTACAGTCCGCACATGAGAATTTGTTCATGGACCTCAAAAAAAAGGCAAAAATACTGCTCTCACATCTGGCAGTCATTTGTTCATCACAGAATTGTGCATCTGAAAGTATTGCATAATAGATATGCAGGGCCAAAATCATCCTGGGTGTAACAGTACTGACGTCAATTCCCTTACACCACGAATGAATTTTTTGTGCAGAATGCAAACTGTTTTCATGAAAGACAGAGAAATGGTTTAGTATGGACGCTTCTTCTCTTTATTTTCTTTAAACAGCTGGCAGCTGGTAGACACTGCTGTGCTGGCCAAGTGCAATAAATGAGATGGACCATGAAAAAGAACAACTACAAGGAAAAATGAAGAAGGTTGCTCAGATAGGAATGGGACTGTATTGAGTTTTCCTACTAGGAAGGAAAAGGAGAAAAGGGGGGATGACGTAGAAAAAATGATAGCATCTCATCTTTTTTACGAAACAATTATAAAATCTTGTTTTTCACCATGAACAGAAGCAGATTGTTATAATTGTTATATAATCCATTTCCTAGTGTAGTCATACAAATTAGTGCTAATGCCCCATATTGTTTAACATCTTCATTAATGATCTGGATGATGGGGCAGAATGTACTCTCAGAAACTTTGCAGACGATACACCAGATGGTTGTGTTGCCATTAAGAGAGATCTCAACAGACTGACATGAAGTTCATAAAGTTCAACAAAGGGAAGTGCAAGCTCCTGCACCTGGGGAGAAATAACCCCATACACCAGCACAAGCCAGAGGCCAACTGTCTGGAAAGCAGTGTAGTAGAATAACACCTGGGCATACTGATGGACAAGAAGTTGAAGACATGCCAGCAATGTGCCCTTGCAGCAGAGAAGGCCAGCAGCCAACATCCTGGGCTACCTTAGGAAGATCATTGCCAAAAGGCTGAGGGGGGTAATCCTTTCCCTCCGCTAAGCATTGCTGAGGCCATTTTGGAGTACTAGGTCCAGTTCTGGGGTCCCCAGTACAAGAGACATGGGCTTAGTAGAGCCAGTCCAGCAAAGGGCCATGATAACAATCAAGGGAACAGAGCATCTGCCATACAAGGAGGGGCTTAGAGAACTGGGATTTTTCAGCCTGGAGAAGAGAAGGCTCAGGGGGCATTGGCATCTTATCAATGTGTATAAATATTTGGGGGCAAGGGGCAATAAAGAAGACAGAGTTTCTTCTCAGTGGTGCTCAGTGAAAGGACAATAGGCAATCGGCAGGAACTGAAATACAGGAAATTCCATTTACATAAGAAAGAACTTAAGTAAGAAAAAACTTACATAAGAAAAAACTTTTTTACCATGGAGCAGGTGGCACAGAGAGGTCATGGAGTCTCCATCCTTGGAGATACTCAAAACCCACCTTGAAAAAGACCTGAGCAACTGTAATTGTTGCTGTAATTGACCCTACTTGAGCAAGGGGCTGGACTGGATGATCTCCAGAGGTCTATTCCCACCTCATTCTATGATTCTATGAGATTCTGCTAAGGTATATACAACCCGCTGAACAGCACAGAGGATCATTACAAGGTCATATGAGCGTGGCCAACACATAATATAGGAAGAAGATTTTATTTATCTTAGATTGAAATGTGGTACAGCTGGATCTGGGTGGCTGCAGAATTAATCATGATTAATACTGCATCTTTGCCAGATAATGTTTTTTAGCTAAAACTGTATTCTTATCTTACCTACTGTAATACAGTTTCTGCCTTCAGAAGGTATGTATTGTAAGGGGGTCAAATGATACACAGAAGTCAAACAACCATGTTTTCTGATGCTGACATGCTTCACAACTTCAAATAATCATTAAATCTTTCTGTGCCTTGGTTTACCCAAGTTGTACTATGAGGATAATGACAGCTACCTGTAATTTACAAAGCAATCTAAGATGATAACTGCAGGTTTGTCTGAAAATACAGAGCACTCTTTTGTCTGGCATGTGGAAAGGTTTATGAATATCTCAGAAGGCAGGATTTTCTCATCTGTACATAATCTGAGGTTGACATTTGACATTCTGACATTCGACAGCTGACAATTCTAGTCACTTTATCATCCTCAGTCCTCACTCCTGAGGCCTTCTCTCTGCATTTAATGTAGATGACTGAGGAAGAGTAGCCCTATGTATCCTTAAAGTCAACTTCTGTGTACATGCCCCATAGCCTTTGCTAAACAGTTGACTGTTTTGCTTAGGAGCAGAGATAGATCTCCAAAGATCACATGGTTCCTGAGTAGCTGAAAGAGGCTAGAGGCATATGGATGAGGAAGGAAAGGTTATGGCATAAATCTGAAACAAATGCAGTGGAGCAGCTGCCTAAATTGCATTTTGAAAGACTATTTTTGAAAGCAAGCTGACAAAACAGTTCTGATTTTTACAGAGCTAAAGTTGCTACCAGTAAGTGGAGAGGCCAAAAAGGAGCAGGGATATGGAGAATAAAACAATTGGTATTGAGGATTTGAAATACTGTGTGTATTTCAAGGGATACTGTTTCAGACTATCTCTAGACTGGTCCCTTGAATTGAGTACATACTATAAGTTGGAAAACACTGGATGTGCTCCTGAAATGCTTAGGATCTTCCCATAATTAACATGCTTGGATCTCTTGGAAACATGGATCATTTCCTACAAACAAAGGGTAAACTTTTCAGGAGTACCTATGTGACTTAAACAGCAGACATACTCTTTTGAAAAGGGCAGAAGCAATTTGCTATTCTTATGCTGTTACGTAGATTTTGTATCTTCAGTGGCATCACCTCCCTTGTTTTTAAGGTTGCTGGTCCTCACTACTTGTTGGCAGCAAGGTTCGTTGGAGCACTCCTTAACTCACAGTGTTAAAAACAGGCAGACTAGATAACACTTGAATTTACCTCCTGGTTTTGCCTGATGTGGATTAGGAAGCAGCCCTGTGAACCATTCTACTGGTAGAGAAGCAGAAAGGGAAATTTCTTGCAGAGAGGTCATGACAAACTTGGGAAAAACAGTATCTGGAAGCACTGACTGATGGCTGCAAAATTAATGTTCTCTAAGTTTTGTGATGTTGAATTCTGTTTGTGAAAGCCAGAGTTTTTGTGGGTGATTCTTTGTGTCCTAAGAAAGGTACATGCACATCTTACTAAGAGCAACCATGCTGTTTATCAAAAAAAAAAAAAAAAAAACAGTAAAAACAAATAAGACATTATATAGGTGTAGGCTCGACACATACAACAAAATTATATAAACACTTATTAATTGCACATCTCAGCAAACCTTAGCCACAAAATTTCAGAGTACCTTTGTGGCTTCAGTGCAATAAATGTATTCTTTGATAAAAAGAGGATTTAGCCTTAGCCCAAAATCAATTTAAATTGTTTCACAGCTTGCCTATGCTTTTTGCAAATAATGCCTATAATTTACTAACTGTATTGTCCTGTGCAGAGGAAAGAGAAAGATTCTGCTTCCTTCCCTATCGCTCCATGTCTCTGGGCTCCTGATCCTGTAGAAAAGGAATTCCTGAACTTCCCTGAACAGAGGCTGCAATTGCTGCTGGTACTTACAGTAGCCACAAAACTAAGAGGAGGTTATGGCAGTCACAGCTTAACCCAAAATGCTAAATCAGGTCCTTGCAGCTAAGAATACTACCAATTTAAAAAGATTTTTTTTAAAAGCTGTATATGTCTTTTTTAAGGACTTATCATTTTAAATGTACCTGCTGAATAACTTTTGTGTACATTTTTCTTAAACTTCTGTTCCTTTACAGTGTTCTCTGATTCTATTTAGTGGGAACAAGATCAGGATACAGGATCTGGATCTATATACATATATGTAAAGTATATATTAAGGTTATATCCTTAATAAAGGTTGTACTGGAGTTGGCTGTGAATTTATATTTTTATATTGTTCAGCTACTTTGCTTCAAGAGAAACTTAACTGAATTAAATTGAGGTATAGACTAGTTTATACTAGTCACCAGAAAGTACAAGGAGAAATCTCTGTGTGTGTGTGCATATGAACAGCTTTGAATTAAAACTGAGATTATTATTTCTTTAACTGAGCAATTTCAGACTGCAAAAATCAACGTTTGCAACTTCAAACACAAAACAAAAAATAACATCCTCAGTCTAGTCACAGTTAACCACATAGTGACTAAATATAGCATCAGCTAGTCTTCAGGATGTGTCCACAATAACAGATTACTCAAAATGTTCTGCTGCTATTCCCTACCTAATATTATGCCTACAACAAAATGTGGAAGTTTAAAATATCTCTGTAATTATGGTAAACAGACAACAATCACTAAAATTGCAGAGTACTGTCTGCTGTTCCTAACCTACAGGCTGTATATAGAAAGCTAAATTAAACAATTCTGCCTACCACGGGTAGTCAAATACATACGAGATTCCAGGTGTTGGTGAAGCATAGGGAAATCATGTTTTGAGTGGGATATAAACCCTAACCCAGATTTTCATGAAGATTTTTAGACGATTTCTGATTCTGAACAATTAGTGTATGTTTCCTTACTAACTGTGTCAAGAATTTTCACAGATACTTTAAAATGTAGGAGTCATTAGATATAATGACACTATTTCCTCTTACTTTCTTACTTTGGAATTGGGATATTACTCAGTGTCCAAAAACCTTTATGCTGCATTCAAGCCAAATTGCTCTTTGAATTGAACAAAAAAAGAGGCAGGTATCTTCTTTAAGTGTCTCTCCGCCTGTGTTTTAAGGAAAGCAGTACTTATTTCTGGGCATGGCTTCCACCCCTCCCTGCCTGCGACCCCACCGATGCCCTCCTGCTTATGTACGACAGCCTTTGAGTGAGAACAGGAAGAGGCGAATCAAGGAAGCAGCTGTTCTCTGAATTACAATCCTCCCTGGATTTCTGTATAAAAAACTAATAGGAAGATAACACAGAGCAGAAGCAGAATATTCCTTGAAGCTAACTCTGCAGTTGCTACCAAGAAGACTCACCAGCATGGTGGTAAAGATGGATGCAAGTGCACGCAAAGTTTTGTCTTCACAGATTGAGGGTCTCTTTCACTTTGGTTTGCACAGTCTACAGGGCTGGATGGTTACAAATTCACAGAGTCATCTGTACAAATCATATTAGAAGCTGCCTTAGTTTGGCTCCAGAGGTTTGTCTTCTATCCCTCTCTGAATAAAGACTTCCCGATATGGATTGATAGGAAATTTAACCTAAAAATAGATGGGGCAAAAATTCATTATCAATTTCTGCATTCGGTGATCAAAGGGAAAGTCTGGTTTGGAAGTAGTCTGGTTTGGCTTGTATCAGGAATAGTGTGGCCAGCAGGAGCAGGGAAGTGATTGTTCCCCTGTACTCGGCGCTGGTGAGGCCGCACCTGGAATCCTGTGTCCAGTTTTGGGCCCCTCAATACAAGAAAGACATTGAGGTGCTGGAGTGTGTTCAGAGAAGGGCAACAAAGCTGGTGAAGGGTCTAGAGCACAAGTCTCAGGAGTAGTGGCTGAGGGAACTGGGGTTGTTCAGTCTGGAGAAGAGGAGGCTGAGGGGAGACCTTATCGCTCCCTACAACTACCTGAAAGGAGGTTGTAGTGAGGTGGGTGTTGGTCTCTTCTCCCACGTAGTTAGCAATAGGACGAGAGGAAATGGGCTCAAGCTGCGCCAGGGGAGGTTTAGGTTGGAAATTAGGAAACATTTCTTTACGGAAAGGGTGGTCAAGCATTGGAACAGGCTGCCCAGAGAGGTGGTGGAGTCACCATCCCTGGAAGTGTTCAAAAAATGGGTAGACGTGGCACTCTGGGACATGGTTTAGTCTAGTCTACCCTTGATTGGTTTAGTGTGGACTTGGTAGTGTAGGTTAATGGTTGGACTGGATGATCTTAAAGGTTTTTTCCAACCTAAACGATTCTATGATTCTAATTCGTATTCATCTTATATAGGAATAAATAGCCACACTTTACATAACAGAGAAATAAAATCTTGATTCTAGCATTTCAAGCCTGAGCAGGCAACATATTATAGGCAAGACTTCCCTATTTCCTGACATATTCTGTATTGCTCTGTCTAGCCATTGGTAGACATTATCAAAAAATATTAGGGTAGGCTTTTATGTGGAGAGACAAATTCCTGGATGTTACATGTGTAGATAGCATCCTGTTTGTGCTTTCTTGTAAAATTTTCAGAATTCTTAATGAAGTGGTAAACATATGTCACTAAAAGCTAAGTCACAGAAATACTTGTACTATGAAGGACATATAGGAGACATCAAGCAGTACACAACTCTGGTTCCTGGAAATCCTTGAGGTGTGTACATACCAACTGTACGGCAGAATTTTCCCAACACTTCCTCAAGAGGCTCCGCTTATAATATTTTCAAAGTTTGTATTTAAGAGTCACCTCTGTCTTATCTATCCAAATACAAATCCATTCATCAGTCTACTTGCTTCCCTGTTTAAGTGAGCATGTAGAGGCCAAAATCTAACATCAACAGCTGTGAACAGTTTTCTGTCAAGACACCTATGAAAAATGTATGGACTTGAATAATCATTCTTTTGCAAATTTAAGAAAATCGGCCCTTTTTCATTTTAGAAGAGACCAACTTGCACTGTATTGTTCTGGAGGCAGATTATCTGTTTCTTAATTACTTCAGATGTTTATTTTATGAATGGGGCTTAAGATATACTGAATTTCAGAGTAAACTTTCTTTTGTCTTTCATCTCACAGATGAACTAGACCATTTCTGTACCAGATACTCTCAAGATATTTCTAAAATAGCCAAAAGTCTGAGCTATATGTTCTGAAATGCTTAAAAACAGGACTGAAACTGTCATCTACAAAAATGGCTTAAGTTTTTTGGTTTGAGACCTGACCTTCTATTCAGGTTTTACTTGGAATTTTATCAGCAATTAGAGGTAGCTAGCAAGAGCTAAGATAGCAAAATGAATGTAATCTCTCCTACATTATTAGAGTTATAAAGGACTGTGCTTTTACATCTTCCTCCAGTAAATTGTACCAAAATTTACAAGTACCTTCATTCACAGCTGATCAATTCCCATGCAAATTCCCAAAAGCTTCTTAGACTTAATTCCTTCTCTCAGCTGCTATTTCCCTTATGCTATTTTGAGGAAAAAAAAAAAGCCATTAATGGCTCTCCTTCCTGGCTCATAGTTCCCTTCTTCCTGCCCTTACTGAGAAATTATCTTCTGCAGGATACTCTTGAAAACTAGAAACTCAGTCTTTGTACTGTTCATGTATAACATCAGATACAGACACACTTAGATTAAGGGATTTTAATGTTCCCTAGTAATGCCACTTGTTACATGCTTCCACAGTATAGCCACATGGTTCTGAAGTTTTACCTACAATCTCCTTCTTTCCCATTTAAGTCAAGATTTTTTTCATGGTCTAATATGTTTTAATTAAAGAATCCAGGAACTCCTTTCAATGGCTCAATATTAAGAGAACTTCTTGAAAGCACATACTTAAACTACAGAAGCAAGCTAGTGAACAATGGCATTTAGTATAATAAATCCCTGCCACTTAATTTAGCAGCCTCTTTGGTAAAACTACATTCATTGTGCCTTCTTGCAAAATCTTTACATATTTTCAATGAAATAATAAATGCATATGACTAACAGTTACATTGCAGAATACTTGCTCTTTGAGCATACAGAACAGGCTTTTTACATGTTGAGGACAAAGTTTGACACTCATATTTTAGATTTACAGGGTCTGACATGAAACCAGAAAGATGTGACCACAACTTACTTGCAACATGTTCATGAACAGCATGCAAAATACATAGATCAGGGAAGTGCCATGTTCCACCATGACTCAGTGAAAAAGAAAGCAGTGATACATAGAGGAGGCTGAAATTGGACATTTGCTACCTTCTTGCTTATGATGGTTAAAAGTCACCATGGACCTTAGGAAACCTTTACTCCCACTCACTGTGTTTTTAAGCACGGATGTTAATAAATTTCATAGTGTAGAAGATGGTGAAAAACCAAGTCTCTCTGTTCTGACATTATTAAAATTGTATTTTAAATTCCCATTCTGGCAATTTCTGTAGACCTTTTTCCAGATATTTTGCATGCAGTACTAATATGGGTAGAAAAAAAACCTTTCCTACAGGTTTAGTTGGTGACCTCAGATGACACTTTACATTTCAGTGTGAAAACAGTCCTAGTTAATTACTTAAAACATTTATTTCCTTCATTAAACATCTCATGAATACATGACTTTAATTTTCATTGGAACTTAGGTTTCTGAATGGAAAAGTTGCTTTTGAAAAAGAGCTTAGATGCCTGACTTGGATATTTTTTGAAAATCATCCTTTGTTGGCTTTAACATTAAAAAAAAAAAAAAAAAAAGCAGCTCACATTCCTGTAATATTTCATCAAGTTCTGACTAACAGAGAATCAGAAATGTTCTAAAATGTACAATTACAAACAGGCATAAACTTTGAGACATTTTTGTGGTTTCAGAGAAAACTGACTTGAGTACATACGTCTGGAAAGTCCCACCAAGAAGCCACTTCTGTATTTTCAGGAAATTAAGCAAAAGGGCCTACTGCAATTTTTCTGTTGTTCTTTGTTTATTTATTTTAAGCCACATAATAAGCAGAAATTTGTGATCATAGGTACAGTATTTAGACCAGAAGACATTGTCTGATGATAAAAGGGTTGTTTATATAAACAACTGTTCTTAAAATTTTTGAGACCGATTGTAATGGTCTTATATTCCCTGAGACTGTGAATAGTGGGGGGGTTTCAAAGCTTTGCAACTGTGGAACCAAGCCACGATCACAGTCATTCTCCTAAGTACTCCATTTTTACTTCCTTTTTCTGGAATTACCCACAGGAGATTACATGAAAGATGAAAAGTAGTAGGATATGCCAGAAGATGCCTCTGAACAGTCTTGATAAAAAAGGGTGATTGGAAGAGTAGTAGCCTGAATTAGATTGCTGTTCTTGAGCATGAGAACAGCTATACTAGATCCGAAGGCCCATGTAGCCCCACATTCTGTCTCCAGCACTGGTCAACAGCAGGGACCTACAGAAGACTACAAGAACTGGATGTGTGTATTGTCAACATTCCCTGGTATTTGGAAGATCCTGATAACCAGCACTTTGTAATTCAGAAATTTCTTTACATAAGAACAGAAGAGCTTAGGGTTTGTCTAGCCCCATATTCTATCTCCAACAATGTCCATAACTAGATGCATAAAGCCCAGTAAAAATGAATCAAATATACTCTCCAGCACTCTCCCAGCCTCTTGATTCTTTCAGATTGGAAGAATTCCTAAGCCTGATACCGTTTGTTCAGTAATCTACCAACAGATGTCTCTCCCAGTTAGCCAGCATTTCCCTGAAATCCTGTAAACTTTGTGCATCCACAGTGCCCTTTGGTAACAAGTTCCACAGGTCTACTACCTATTCTGCTTTGAACTTGGCTGCTAATATTGTCATTTGATGGACACTACTTCTTGCATTTGATAGAGACTCTAAACAGTTGCTCCATGTTAATAAATGTTGGAAGGATTAAAATTACAGTCAGTTGGATTCTGATGTAGCTCAGAATCATATTTCCCCTTTTCAAAGAGCAAATGGCTCCATCAGGTCTACTTTCCACATTGATAGAAAGGACAGTCTTTCCTTTCTTTAAGAAGGTTTTCCAGATCAAAGGCTCTTCCCATTCCCTCAGAGTTTCTGGATTTCAGCAGTGCTTTCTGTCTAATGCCCCTGGCAATCCAGAAGCCAGGCTGTCTGATTGAAATATTTCAAGCATCAGTAAAGAATCTTCCGACCTGAGAAAACAGACCTAGAAGACTCAGAAACAAGAACTTTTGTAATAATGCTGATACCAGTTAGAGACTTTCTGCTGCCAAACTGAAGTCTGATCATTCAGGATACTTTGACTCTGTCCCAGCTGATGCCTCAGCAATATTGCAAAGCTCTGAGACTTTGAATGAGCCTTAAGCTGCACAATTAGTGATCACGATGGAGGGATCTCAAGTTAAAGCGTTAAATAGAAAGCACCCATTTCATACCATTGCTGTGCAATCTTCGCTACTTTGTGGTTAGGAAAATGGGACTTCTGTAGGACTAACAGAAAATGGAAGGAAATGAGAATATTCATCATATTGGCATAACAAGCACCACTTTAGTTCTGCCATGTTTTTCCCACTGAAAGAATGATGTGCTTACATACTTCATACAATCACATCATATGCATATTGTTGAATGTCCAGCAGCAGTTAATGACATTGTTCCTTTGTTCAGCTGCTTCTCTGGTGTTGTGAAAGCAGCTGCCTTCTGATAATACAGGATGCTTTTTCATATTAATACCTTACACTTAGTTCTTGCTTTCTGTTTTTAGGAAAAAGAGCCCAATGTCTTATCTTACTAAAGGTAAGAGGTTGTATAGAGTAGGCATTTTTGTAAGGTTTTAATTCTGAAAAATATAAGCAGAGATAAGGATTTACAGCAGAACCATGCTGTCATACTCCATGCCGCTACTCCCACATACAGCACAGTGCTATGTGCAGTGTCATGTCCTCACCTTGCATAAGCCTCCAATCTGATAAGAGAGCTGAGCTTGCACACACTATTATACTTTACTGAAATATTAGGGTTTGTTGTGCATAGTGACATGCTAATAAACTCTTAATTAGCAGCTGTTTACGAGTGTCTGCTTTTACAGTAGATCCTAATTCATTGGCCTCCGCCTATACTATGTCTCTATATGCCAAATATGGATTGTATTGCAACTGGTATCCTCTTATGTATGCATATACAAAGGATGATTAGCTGTAAAGCCTTCTGTGAGACATTTTATATGGAAAACTACTTACAAAATATATCGGGTTGCACCAGACAGCTGCCTATATTCTGGAATGAATATCTGCTAACCATTTATATGCCAAGATTGTCATATCTGCTAACCATTTATATGCCAAGATTGTCATTCACAGTTACTTTGTAACTGTATCCTGACCACTAAAGCAAAAAACATTGTTTGGCAAGTAACATTTTTCTGATCCACAGTTGCACTGGTACTAAAGAGTATACCAGCCTAACACAAGCATGTTATTATGCTTTTTGCTCACTTTACCAATCTCTGTGGTCTACCATGCCCTCACTCGAAATTTCAGATGTCTGTTTCTAATTGGATGCTTCCTTTTGTGATAATAAAGATGATTCATATAGTGTCCAAAATATTATGTAGTTTTTTCCAGAACACACTGGACACTTTTGCTTTAAGGCCACTCAGTCCTGTTCCATAATTATATATGGTTTTCTCAAAAGGGGGTTGGGAAAGGCTGTACTTTCCTGGGAACTGAAAATAACACAATCTCTAAAGAGATCTATGTGAAAAAGATATAAATATAAATTTGTTCTCTTTGCAGTGGAATCAGTGAAAGCATTTCTGACACAATTCCTTTTCTGACAGTACGCAATATTGTATGGTGTCATCCCTCTTTCAAAGAAACGTGACTTTCTTTTAGAACACATTCTTCTGTAAAGATGCTGAATAAAATTAGGCTGTACTTAGAAGCTCTTGGGGGCAGAGATACCTGTTACATTCTGTCTTTGAGCTGCAGTGAACACAGCAGGAATCTGTGCTTCTACTGGAGTCCCTTGCCACTCCCACAATAAAAACAACACTGACTGTTGCTGAGTAGATGTGACCTCTACTTTTATTTATACTGCCTTGTTTTTATTTACACTTGTATTTAAACTTCTCTCTGCTTTAAACTTCCCTGCCATAGGTCATAATTTACGTTTCCCCACCCTGTCTTTTAATTTGCATCCCAATCATAGTAAAGCTTGTGAAAGAGAACCCTGTAGAGAGAAATAAGAGAGAAACAGTGCAGGCTCTTTCACTAGAACAAGGGAATTTTTCCCTCTTTAGATACCAAGAGGCTTTGTCTGTGAAACTAATGGGTGGCTTTATCTCTATAAATGCACAAACAGACTGAACTCCTGATTCCCTGCCACTTTAGCTTTAACAAAGTAGAGTCACCAAATTATCCTTGTGTCTTGTGACTTAATTTATCTATTCAGTGATTCCTCTCAGAACTTGAAAGAACAGGTAAAAATAATATTCACCCCACCTTACCACCCTCCTAAATTACCCTTTTTTACTCCTGCGCAGTTTTTCCTTGTCTAATGGACATGGGGGCAATTGCAGAAGTCCCTTAGTTCGGCTGCCAAACCCTCTTTTCTTGTGGTAGTTGGGAGACCTGCTAGCAAAGGTTCCTTCTGCATATTCGGATTTGAAGGTCGTTATCTGACTTTGTGACCAAGATATGCAGTGAGCTCAGTGCTGCTAATACAGGATCATTTCTTTGAAGCTTTAGCCCAAAAAGACACCATTTCCATTTGGCAGCAGTATCTGATTCACATGTTCACTGAAGTCAGGCTTCCTCTTTTGAGAACTGGAGGAAACTAGATTTGTCATTTGAAATGTCAGCAGCCTTTTATGTAGCAAAAAGAAAAAAAAAAAAAACATGGGGTGTAAAGCCAATAGTTTCTACTTCTATCATAACAGCGGCAAGACCTCTGAAAACAGGAAAAAGAACAGGTCTTGGGATATTTTAAGTGTGGTGCCAACTTAGTTTCAACCTGTATCTATTAAAAACTACAAGTCATCAGGAACATAAAATACTGTTGATTTATGTTCCTTATTCTCCTCCCAATGTCATATTATTCTCATCATATAGTTGGCTTTGCAAGCTCCAGCAAAAGACTGACATCACCAAGGACTATGGAAGGTTCTGTATATGTACATACACACACAGAGAAAAGGAATGTCTCCTCCCTAAAGAGCAACCTTACCTATTTTGCTCAGTGTGAGACTGGAAATTGTAATGTACTCACCATTGCTAAAATACGTTCTAAGAAGAATCAAAATTCAACACAGAACTATCTTCTGTAAACTCTTTTGCAAACAACCTGAGGACATTATTATCATGTGGACAGAAAACCAGTTTTTGTCAGAATAAAGTTAATTGCGAAATGTAAAGCAGTATTTACATATTTACAAGCACAACTGCTTAATGGCAATGCAAAGAACTTCCATGGGGGACAATTTGTGATCTATTGTCTATTAAAATGGGATCATTTGGCCTGGTCTCAGAAAATCTAACTTGAATCAGGTCAGCCTGGTGACTTCACCCATTACAATCACATTTTATCGTATCCACCGCAAGAGACTGAACACGAGACAGACATGAAACTGAAGAATCAATAAAAATAAGATCTGTGGAAAATGTAGTCTGAGAGCAGCACTCAAAAAAACAAGGTGAATGAAATGTTTGCAGCTATAGGAGTGCCACTTCTTTGACACAGGATGTCAGATGGGTAAAGGTGTGATTCACAAGCATTTACTGAATAGAGAATTAATCTCAATATTACAAGTG
Source organism: Pelecanus crispus (assembly GCF_030463565.1). Lineage (NCBI taxonomy): Eukaryota > Metazoa > Chordata > Aves > Pelecaniformes > Pelecanidae > Pelecanus > Pelecanus crispus. Next base: position 38,807,259 of record NC_134648.1, on the reverse strand, counting down.
AATTTGTGCTGTAGAGGAAAGTCTGAGAGCAACCATATGGCTTTAAGTCATGAAAATAACAGGTCTGCTGCCTTTAAAAAAAAAAAAAAGTTCTCTTAGTGAGGTATGTGGTTTTGATGGCAGAATTAGAAAATGATTGGCACACTATAATAGACTGCAATTTAAGAACCACTGAATTTTCCTACATTGGTGGTACATGTCTTTTATTGTATGGGCTGAAGTCTCAGCCTAGCTTTAAATGTTTGTGTCTACTCTGAGTGCTCTTTTTCATATTCATTGGTCATTTTTTTTCACAAAAATATATTTTTGAAGAGATTTGTAAAATGTCATTCAATTTATCCTTTGAATTTAGCTTTATTTATTTCAGAGACAGTCTCTAAAAGCAATTTATTTCCATTTGGGAATGTGAATAGTTAACAAGGAAATTCTGCTAGTTTTGCAATTAATGGGTTTTTTTATGGATGCATAAGTCAAAATTTGAAAAAAAATATGTTGGACAAATTTTGTCCAATTTTGGAGGTGAGATCACTTTCCTTCACAATACTTGAAAAAGGGTGAGGGAAATCACTAATGTGATTATTCTAAATATGTTCAGTGTATACCTAGGCAAAAAATACCTAAATTGCATCCTGTTAAGTATTCATGGAAACTGGTGGTGGCCACTGCCAAACAGGAAACACACGGTAGGGGACAGAACATGACAAAGTGGCTTCCAGAAGTCATACCTCAGCTGCCCAAGTGAATTTACACTATGTTTTGATGACAGAACTGCCAGACAAGTGCATTTGGTCCTTTCCATGGAGAACACCCACATTGCTTCCTTCTCCAGTAACAGTACCCAAAAACTGATGGAGCCCCAGTTGTGAAGGTGGCCCTGTGCCAGCTCACTAAAAGTGTGGACCCACAGACATGTGTGGAAGAGGGGAGGTACAGGGGTACAGCATTCAGTGCTCTCCTGCCAGAAGGCATTGCTGGTCCCAGTGGTGCTACGTTTCCTGCTCAGCTAGGACCCCATCTTTCCTAACCATCCCTACACTAGCAACAAACCTGAGGAGAAAAAAAAAAAAAAAAAAAAAAAGCATGAAGTCCACCTTAAAGCAGAATCCCTGCAGTGATAGAGGCATAACTTGTGACGCATCTCAGCAATTCACCCGAAAGCAGACCAACCAGCTAAAGAAGAGAAATGAGCAACAGTAATTCCCCTCAGAACATTTGCATCCTCTTCCCAGTACTTCCTCATGTTCCTTGTTGCCATCTTTTCTTTCTGAATATAGAACTTCAAATATATGCATGTATAATTCAATTCTTTTTTATACATCATCTTCTGTGATTTTTCCTACTACCCTTTTTCTGCTTTAGCAAGAATCTTTCATTGTTCCTCAAACATGGGACTAATCAGAGCCCTTTTTTCCAGGAGTAACATGGAAAAATAAATCTGAAGCACTTCCCAGCAATTCTGGCATTTCCAGGATGATCTTCAGTCTTCCATGTAGCTCTGAAGAACCTTTAACTAGTTTCTCAAAATCTCTTTTGACCACTTCTATAAATCTACTAGGGGTACCAACTTGAGTACATAACAGCAGTCCTAAGTGCCCCTAAATTACCTTCAGAAAATACCTGAGATGCCTCTCTTCCATTTACATGCCTGATTAAGTGCTTATTTGCTGTGTAGAGCAAAGCTCTTGCTTTGAAAGTTCTGTTTACTTAACAATTATCTTTTTGAACTAGAGCAATGCTAGAGGTTTCTACTCTGGTATTTCCAAATCCCTCCTTGGCACGGTTAATCAATCCAAAAGCCCTTTTCTTCTTTAAATAGAAGACTGGATTTATGAAGGCCACAAATCAGGTTTCTTTATGTGATGTTATAGTTTGAGTAGTCTCTAAATTTCTCATCTGTAATATGAAGCCACTGACCCTCAGGCCAGCTTAGCAGCTCTGCACTACTCCAATGAGACAAAACAGTTTTAACTGCTGATAGGCTTTATATAAAGAGAATTCCCAGGTGGTCAGAGAGTAGCTTCAGAGACTGCAACGTCTTCAGCTTTCCCTTTTCCAAAGACTTAGCGTAAACAGCTCTCTGGGGGAAAGTGGGTATGTTCCTGTCAGACTCCTCTCTGCCTGAAATGTGGAGTTTAAGTAGTGGTTCTTTAACTTCTCTGAATAAAAAGGTTTTCCCTTCTCCACTCTCTGTTCTTTTCCAGAATCACTTCATTTGAAGAAGGAAGACTATGTTGTATTCTAGCCCCAAAATTTAGTAAACACAAAGATTTTTTTTAGCTGTGTTCACCTCCCTGTTAAGCTACCCTCTCTTCCTTGTGATTTCAAGCATGTTTCAGTATTAACCAATACATGAGACACAATACGTATATTTTCATTCTTCCAAAAATAGCCTAGTATTAAATAACCATAAATCAGTTAGAGACTGATCTCAGCTGAGATCACAACTCAAAATTCCAAAACTCAGAGCAGAACCCAATGTTTGAATCTCTTCTATCCAAAATGATATAAATCGCTCATGAATGTGGCTAAAGTGCTGCAACATAGACAGCTTCAATTGTTTTCTGTTTCTGCTTAGCTGTTTTCATGGCCTCAGTCTTGTCACTTTATCTTTCTCCACCTCAACTTCTCCAGCTATAAAATGGTGTTAAACTTTACTTCTTTGTAAAGTATTACGAGATAAACCAGTGAAATCTTTCTATAGTACCTGAGTTTTATTATCATGAATGTGATCAGTACTTGATTTTGAAAATACATTACCCTAAAGATAGCACTGCATAAAAGCAAAAGACTGTTGTTCAGAGATGTTGGTTTAAAAAACCAACCTCCTCTGGACACATCCTAATGATTATTCCAAACTATTATTTCGGTAGTAAGGCAACAGATTTTTAAAGCTGGATTATTTTGTAAGCTTGAAATATGTACAATATTTACTCATCAAGGTAAGAAGTAGGATGCCAGCCATGCAAGAAAAGAAGAAACTTTTTCGATGTGCTGTTCATCATAGGCACAAAAATAAAGCATTTTTATGGGTGTCAAAACTGGCTAGACCACATTTGTTGCCCTCCTAGTAATTACCTATTCAAGAGTGATAGACATACTTGCTAGCTGATGTATGGCATGAAGAAGTAGTCTATCTGATGAGTTCCAGCAAAATGTTCACCTTCAGTCTGTGATCTGGCATATAAACGAAATGTCAGAGGGTTTAAAAGGTATGTATGTATGTTTGTAGGATTAAGACTGGAATCTGGCAAGTAAAGCAGTTTTTAATCAAAAAGTACCTCCAGTTTAAAAGGCAACATTCATTTCTGGCAGGTGCCTCTCAACACAGGACAGTGAATGAATCCTTTGCTGCTTTGCACATGCAGGTCATTGCCAATTATGTAAATAGGGTAGATAAGAAACCAAAGAACCTTAGACTGGGCAGTGCTCTTTACTAGGATAAATAATTTAACAAATATAGAAATAACCAAACTTGGAAAATTAGTCTTACTTTTTTTAAAAAAGTACCATTTTTGTGGTGAACTCTGTTACCCAGTCCTTGCATCATCTTGCCTTACAAATTGGCCACACAGTCATGCTGACCTAAATTACTGGTTTGTAATTGGACACAACCTTTGAAAAGTTTCTCATTTAGGATTGAACTTTTTATGACCTGCATAGAAAACTTCTACTTGAGAATAAAAGCCACAGTTTCAACTGATGAGTTTTGCTCATATGGAGGCAACAATTGATTTGAGAATTCAATTTACATGGAGGTCATTCCAGAAATTATTTTACAAATAGGACAATTATAGAATGATTTTCTGTAACTAAAGAGTTAAATTGTGAGGAGTCATCAGTTAAATCTGGCCCTAAAAAGCATTTAAAACATTTTCTGAACTTTTTCTCTTGGCTTTCCTGTCCTTTCATGTTATATGAGATGCAAAAGAAGTCCTTCACCTAGGATTTCTGTGCAAAGACATGGTCACCAGCCTAACTGCTCAAATTGGTTGGTAGGAATGGACTTTGTCCAAGTGATAAATTAGGGATTTGCTAAATAAAACCATTCTGTGCTGCAAATTTACTTGCCAGTGCTGGGTTTATGCATGTGGACAATAAACCTGAAAATATGGATTTTGTTGTAGCAAAACAAATCTGGATTTGAATATGTCCAGAGGCTTTATAACCTGCCAGCTAGATCCAGTCAAACTGACTATAGGTAATACGTACTCTTTGCTTGCAAAGTAGGGGTGCAATGGGTGGGAATTACTTTTGTTACAGCTTTTCTTCAGGATGCTTTCTCAGGATGGTGTAGAGAGTCATTAAGATCAAAAATCTGTTCAGCAGAGTAAGGGTGACTCATATAAGCAACAGTTTGCTGACTCATCCATTTTTACAGTTGAAGGGCTTCACTCATTGTTCTTCTTGCATAGCAATTGCACAAATGCCAGCTTAAACTGGGTATAAAATGCTCCTAAATGTGGAGATGCTATTTTACACTCTCTGCACTCAGTTAGTTCAAGTGTAAATCATTACTTGAGATAAAGAGCAATGGCGAACAGGACTTCAAGAAGAAAAGTCAGGGCAAGTATTATTCTGCTTATATTACATGCTCTATGGGATAAAATATGTGCAAATTCACACACAAACAAAGGATTTTTTACTGTTACTTGTTTTTCAGCTTCATTATTTGTCATGCTGCTTTGGACCAAAGATTCTATTAATTAGGGCTTAGAAAGAATTTTATGTTTATGAAGAAAAGAAAAGGAACATATTTGAAATCAGCTACTAGTACTAACTTTGCTTTGGAAAGATCCTGTTCTGAAAAAATTTGAACATGTTCACTTCATTAATTTTTTGTTAGTAGCAACATTTCTGAGTTATAAGTGCTCCTGGTAGTCAGTACACAAGTCAGAACTTAGTTTCTTCTTTTTAATAGACTTACAAAATAGGTAGAAGGAAATCATGTTTCACAGTATTAAAGGATCATCATAAAAATTTCATTATTGAAAGTAACTTCCATCTCCACTATGCCTTTTGCATAAAAACTTCAAGGGAATTCTAAGGGCCTGTACAAATATTCTACATCAAATCTTACAACCCTAGAATGAAATACTGATAATAGCATGGGTTCAGGGGTGCAGAAAGAGCACTATAAGACACCAGGTTCACTGCTCTTTGTTGTCACCAAAACACCCAGGACTGAGAAGAAAATAATTTGAAGAGTGTCTTGTATCTGGAAGTCAACAAGGAAAACATCAAGGTGCTGAGTCTAGCTTGGCTGGATTCAAGCTTCCAGCCTTTTCAGAGTTGTAACTCCACGCATCTCAGGAGCCATGTTCAGTGCTGGAAATCTTTTGTCATAGATCAGTGATGCATGTTTTGCATTTGTCTATTTGGCATTATTATTATTACTATGCATTATTATTTCCTTCATGTGCATAATACCAAACAATTTCTGAGTACTGAGAATACCCAAATGTTTGTGGTCCCAGACCTGATTAGGACTCAAGAAGTTGGGTTACTGGACAAAAGCAAACCCATACTGACTTACCGCAGTATGGAAGCGCATAGGTTACTGTGGTTACGGAATTACCAAAACCTAGCTTCGTTCTTTGACGTTTGTCAGGGGGAAGTACTGTTGTGAGTTTCTGTTTAGAACTAAGCCTGTTACCAGCAGCAGTCTTTGTAGGATGTATTTCCTGAAGCCTTAAAAATAATGTTAAGTGCTAACACGTTAGCAGCCAGATGCTGCTCTTTAGGAAAGAGTGACTAAGCTGGAGACTCTGGCAGGTTTCAGAGTAAGAAAAACTTTTTTCTCTGCATTTCTTTTCTTGTGGGGCAATGTGATTGTAAAGCTCCATTTCAGAAATACATAATTGGTCAGGCAATAGCTGACGATATATTTGCATTCAGTTATAAATTATGACTGTTTGTACTCTGAAACTCTGAAATGGCTTTTGGGTTTTTGATATATTACCGGCCTGAAATTTTTTTTTATTCATGAATAAAATCAGTTACCCTATTTTCCATCCTTTAACCAAAACCAACCACTTCCTGAAACCCTTGGTAACTGTGCTACCTTCAGTGCTTTATAAGCTGTGCGTAAGTGGGGAGAACTGCTATTCCAAACTTGATCCAGTTACGTTGATTCTCTTTTGCTCAGCCCTAAAAATAGGCTAATTCAGGTTAATGGTGAGCATAAACTCTCTACAGCACACGAACTCCTTCAATCTACCTTAAGGGGGCTTATTTGAACACTTCTATCCTCATTGTTAAAAATATACAGTCCCCACAGCCTCCTCCATTATGGCAAATCTATAGATAAAGCTTTTGCATTGTCCCTAAGGTAACATTCTCTTTGCATGCAGGTGTCCTATCAAGTTACTTATTTACAAGTTATTTACAACATTCCTCTCAGTATTCTATTGTATATATATACATGTGTGTGTGTGTGTGTACAGAAACACACACATACATTAAGATGAAAACTGGTAAATATGCACAGATATCCAATCTGCAAATGGCTCCATAAATTTGTAACACTTCAGTCGTCACAGTACAACCAATCTGACTGATCTTTGCTAGGAAACAGAAGTTCCAGGATAATAATATGACACACAAGCAGAGTTATTCCCTGCTTGCTGCATGAAATGTGGATTTAAAACTTAGGAAATCTTTACTGTATATTTTAATACAATCAAATGTAGTCAAAGTCTTTTATACAGCAAGATAACTGTTAATTAAATGATCAGTTTTCAGTTCATTTAACATGTGTAACATTTGCATATTAAGGTCTTATGCATTTCATTGACATTCTTATACTTAGCCAGAGAATATGTCATGCAGAATTAATGAAAGAAATTATATCATTTTCTTTGTAATGTTTATTCACTGTATTATCACCATATGATTTAATTATTCTGATCAGTGTAGGTCTGACTGTCGTTACACTCATACAGAGGAAGGGTAAACATTCGGAACTATAATGGTAATACTTCAAACATTTTGCATGAAATTATACCCAATATATAAATTTCCCTGCAAACTTAGAATACTTTCAGCCTGGGAACATATTTGTTACTTCAGGTGTTCATGGCTTGGGGTTTGCTTATTTTCCTAGTAAGCAGAGTTATTTATAAGTTATTTGAGTTCCTTCAAAAATTAGACTTTTCCATGCATATAGATTTGTTCTTGAACATCTAATAAACAGCCTGGGTTTGGAAACTAAAAATTGGCAATTGATCAGACTGCGCTAGAGCACAATATAGCTCCCTGCACTGATCAGAGCTATTCATATTGTTTCTACTCAAGTAAGGAGGTGCAAATTGCAGCTTGTGCACAAGCACATTTTTTAGAGGGCTAAATGACAGATACTTGCCCTTTCACAGACTTGAACTTACGTGCAACCAATACCATAGGAGTGATAAAAACCTGGGTAGTAAAAGTGCATTTGCTTAGATTTCCAATGGTTTGTTTGAGAGCTAATCTTGATCTTGTTGAATTTGCTGGTAAAATTCATGTAAACATCGGGTGGATGTTTAATCCTTTTGTGGATTAAAACATTCTTGCCCATAAGCGGAGATGTCAGCTATTGGCCCACCTGAAAAAAAGTCTGTATAACAATACATTAACCATCTGAGTCTGAATTAGAAGGCTCCTTCAATATTCATACGTGAGGCTTAGTGGAGGGGGAGGCTATCCGTCACAACATACAGTAGCCAATTATTGCTTTATAGTTTACTGAATAATTCACTAAAAAATGAATAGTGGAGGAAGTGTGCTTAATGCTTTACTCAATTCTGAAAGTTTGATTAAAATGTGTGACTGAACCAAGCAGAAGCTTGGCACTAAATCTGCTTATTAGTACTGGCACTAGATATGCCTTTTCTAAGAGGAAGAAGCTCAAAAGAGCTAGAGTATTTGGATTTGAAAACTGGCAGTTGTGATTGCCTGGGGGTGGGGGTGGGGACAGGGGTAGAAACTGTTTTATTGAGCAGATGAGAATTCTGAACACAACAGGAAACATAATCTATAAAGCTTTCAAAAAATGCCAGCACTGATATCAAACATGTATGCCTCACCCCATTTGAGTAATAAGAGTACTGCGAGTTAAATTTATTTCTCATAGTGGGGAAAAACACGTCCCACGCAGATGTGATAAAGCACCAGAAGAACAATGAGACAACGTGGAGGACGAACGCCGTGCTGTTCACAGCGCAGCTGACCTCTGCTGTGCTACCAGACAGTCAGGTCCCATGGACCCTCCATCCTCTGTCCTGCACTCCCATGCCAAACTGAATCCCGAGGAAAAGACTGCCGCCAATGTCTTTGCGCTGCATGACTCCCACGCTGAAGTTGTAGCTCATGAGAACTAATTGCAATGGTATCAACTACTTAAAGCACTATTTGAAAGCTAAAAACACGAATCCTAGGTTGTTTCTTAACTCCTGCTCACTTTTCCTTCCTGCCCCCAGGGGAACCCTATCAAAGGGTCTGCCCCTGTGTTTCACAATCCTTATTTTATAATCCAAGAGAATTTGGGATACTGTAAACAGTTATGGTCAGTGGGAATATATCTCATCAGTCTCTCCTTAACTGCAAGGTCCATTTTCTAGAGCATGCCTTGCCCAGTTCCCTAAACATGGGAACTCCTACCACTTGCCCTGGGCAAGCTCAGCACAGCCTGGTGCATGTGTCCCATCGGCAGGAAGCTTAGCCTGACGCAAGGGCTCTCACAAGGACAATGTGGTTTTACTACTAAATCTTTGCCAGGATCAAAAGAAAAATGATGTTGCTTAGAGCACCACTCTAGGTGCCACAGGCAAGCAGACCACCCTGCATAGTAAGAAACACCCCATGCTCTCTTGTCCTTCTCTCCATGGACTCTATAGTAAGCCATAATTGGAGGGGACTGGAGGCACAGCCTTTCCTTGAGTAAGAAGAAAATGTTGTTATGCAGTAGTCCTTGGTGATTTATCACTCCTTAAACCGAACTATGGGGAAAGCAACCATCAGAAAGTTCAGCCAGGACAACATACTTCCAGTTGCATCTCCCTGTGCTTGGCAGATGACAAGGGCATTGAACATCAATAATTAGACCATATGGACTAAATTTTTTACCCACTCCACTCCCAGCTCCACACTTTTTCTTGTGGCAAAGTATGGTTTTGGCATTTGATCTGTTCTAGTCACCCCTCCCATCCCTTTGATTAAATTAGTTGCATATGTAGATTTGGTTTTGTGTTGCTTTCTAATCTCAGATAGCATCTAATAATGCATTTCAAACAAGAGGAAGAAAAATGGGCACACATTACTTTTTATCAGCGTGTTTCACTGCCAACTTCTCACAGAACATAGCACTGGTCTCCTCAGACTTCTTTTTTTTTTTTTTTTTTTTTTTCATTTATCTTGAATAGCTTTTTCTGCATTGGTTTCTGGTAGCTCACCCTCCTCTATGGAAGATACAAGGATTGTAAATGGAAAAAAAAAAAATATCCAAATGACATTAAGAAAATAGCAACAGGCAAATGTGATCCCACACCATTTCCTAACTTGTGGTATATGAGGAGGCAGTGATGGACTTCATGCTGTGAGTGTTTTATAACTACACTAAAAAAATAGCATTTTATTGTAGGGTTGTTTCAGACCTCAAAAGCCTAATGATGGCCATGCCAAAATAGCACAACGTGGAAGTGGTAAAATAAACCCCAAGCAGATGCCTCATAGGAATATTCTGCACTGCATGATTGCACGGCTTTACTAGGGAAGGCTTCCTCATGCAAATAGTCCGGTGGAAGTCTAAGGGACCATTAGTGTACCTTCCAGTCCTAGTGGACATTTCTGTTCTCTGTGATGATATAATTCCTCTTTCTGATTGTTAGGAACTTGTTTATTCATGTATTATTGCATTACAAAACCTGACAGATTTATATCATATATATATATTATATTATATATATTATATTATATTATATTTATATATCATAGTCAATATACTAAGACACTAATATATTGCAGAGGAAGTGTCTCTAAAGTAGAAATTAAGATATTCAGTGAAACCATTATGAAAATCTCAAAATTTTGTAGCTTTTTCAGGAGCATTACTCTAATTTTCACCAATTCTAGTTTCCATGTAAGAGTTACCGGCCACATTTGTTTGGAAGAAAGGATGTGTAGTCCACATGGAAGAATGATTCACAGAAGAAAGCGGCAGAAAAAGGAGAGAGAGAAAAATCTCTAAATGGGAAATGGAAGGGATGGGAAAAACAGAATACGAAATCAGAGAAGTGTGAAGCCAAGTCAGGGACAGTTTTGAAATCTAGAAACAGAGCTTTCAAGTGGATACAAACAGGAGTAGAAGAAGTCATAGCCTGTATAGGGGATCTCTCCTTAAAATATTTTTTTGCAGACAAGCTGATCAGGAAGGGATTTTACTTTAAATGCTGATCACACGTTGTAAGGTGCAGCCTGAGAACCATGATTGATGTAAAGAGCCTCCACATGAAACTATACACTTATTCAGTCTCATGTTAAAAATGTAATATTAAAGAGAACTATTTGAAGCTAGAGAAAAATACTCCAGCTCAGTTTTTCATCACATTGGCTGATGAACATTGACTCTCCTGGCTTTTGTGTATTGCCTGACACCAGCTCCTGCTTTTTCCAGCTGGTGATTATTCAGTCAGCAGTAAGAAGAGATAGCATCATCTCTATTATCTGGTGGTAGTTATGTGATAGTAACAATCTTGCTCAAAAAGATTCAGTGATTCATCCAAAATCATGGAATGGGGTATCCTGATCAATCTGAAGGTGGCACAGAAAGGGCTTCTGAGTCTCTGTGGGTTTTGAGATGATGAAGTAGGATTTATTTGTGATCATACAGCAAGAGAAATGTTCTCAGAACTGTTTCTAAGAATAGCAGGATGACTTCTTTAGCAATCCTGTGAGTAATTTGAGAGCAGCATATATTGTGTGTTTCTGTATCCCATGAGAGCATTTTAATCATAAATGTATATAATTTTACATCAGCATTTTTTGCATCTAATTTTTTTTCATTTACAATAGCTTGTCTTGCCTAAGAAATCTGCTGTGGTCTACAGTGTTTGAAGAATCTTTGTGGGGTTTGGAAAGCAACAGCACACACTAACTCTCGGACTTCACATTTCTTCACCTTATCTGTGACCGAATGACAAAAGTCTGTGGAAAACTAAGTGGTAGATTTGAAAATGGAAGATCTGGAAGCTACAGCAAGGCAGCTGAACCACAAGGGAATCATTCTCAGGAGATTCATTAAGATGTTGGCAAAGATTCTTCCATGTGTTTCATTTAATATAAGTAATCACCACACAGTAGCTAGCATATATATAAGCAGTGAAATATGGTCATGGCCAACAAAGGAGATAGTAATGGTCTGACAGTTTGGAGTAATCCCAAAGCAAATGTCAGCTGCTCACTAATCCTGAAAGCCATTGATTATGACTCTATTACTAATGGAAAATAAAATAAAACTCAAGAGCATTGACATTATTGGAGGAAGGAAAAAAAGTTGTGGAGAGATTAAAGGACAAACAAAAAACATCCTGATCTAGCTGAATGCAGTTGAAATGTTCAGAGGATTAGTAGTGGCAAGAGGCTGCTCCTTTTACATTCGCCAAATCTTGAAGTTGTTGGTCCCAAGGTCAGATCGCTTCAGCGCTGCCTTAACGTATAACTAAATCACAAGATCAAGAGAGTGTTTTGTTAGCAAATTATTGCAAAACTAAACATTCCCAGTAACGATGTCTTTCCTCTGGAAATGCTGGGTTGGCAGAAGAACATATCAAAGAGCACATTTTTGTAATCTAGAATAATATGTTTTCTTTACATTTCATATACATTTATGGCTGCCATAAGTTGATGTTTCTCCAGTTCCAGTACTATAATTTTACATTCTCACACCAGGCAGAAATTTGATCCCAAACCTTTTGTAAGCCATACAAAACACAATAACATTTCTAAAAGCAAAACTGAAAATGTAGATGTAACTATATGCATATTTGGTAGCTTGAATATTTGTAACATTTGTTAGAAAAGTAATACAGTGGAGGACAGAAAATTCCTGCCAGTAGGATTCATACAACATAGCACTTGAAAACACATACAGGAATAGCAGGCCATACACAATTATTTTCTGAAAGTCCAAGTTAGATTTACAGTCAATGTTAACTACCTAAATGCTAAACTAATAAAAACCAGCAAAAACTTATTGCTAGGTATTGTATCCAAGTTCTCCACTGCAAAATACAGCATCTGATCTTTGAAAGCTTGTAAGTACTAAGAGATTTAGCACCAGACCAAGAAAAACGCCCTCCTTGATTCTTTATACTATGTCTTTGTCCCAGTTTGTCTGTTCCTGAACTTTTTAACAAATACCATTTACCCTATCGGACCATTAACACCATGAAACACACCACAGCAAAATTTTCCTGATGGTTTCAGGAGATCAGGGGACATAAAAGAGACAAATGTGGTGAATGACTGTTTTGCTTGACTCCTCCTCATTCCTGAAGATAAATGTACTTTCTTTTTCTGTTTTGAAATGTGAACTGCAGTTATAGGAGTGCTGTTCAGATGGTATTTGCTATTTTAATAGAGGTGATTATTACATTCATTCAGGAGGGCATATCAGCAAAGAGATGATATCTCGAGACTTCATTGACAGGAGTCTAAAAAGACAAGAGTCCAAAGAACATCCTCAAAATGTATTTTCCACTGGATGACCCTTTGCAGCTCTCCATGTAGTCTGTGTTCTGTAAACAGCAAGCTTCCTTCTAGTCAAGTGACTGAAAAAAACAGAGATTATTTGTTTTTACATTAACAATTGCTCTTGCACACTAGGTGGATTTGAGTTCTTTATAAAATATATGTCAATCAGCTGCTCTCTCCATTGACTTCCAAGAAAGTTTTGCTCTTTGACTCTGTCTTGGGGATTTTAAAATTTCTTAATTTCCCAAAATGCTTTACCAATCCACTTTTAGTATGCCCACTCTTATTGTTCTAAATTGATTCATAGCCAGTCAAGCTAAATAACAGTTCCCAGCAATCTCAGATATGCAGCATTTTCAGGTACATATTTTCTAGTAACAGTAGGAGAATAATGTGCGGTTAACATACTAGATTGAAATCAAGAGATCTGGAATCAATTCATGCTCTTACCACAGAGACTCAGTACAACCTTGGGCAAATCACAGCAGGAAAAAATATACAACACATATCTCCAGGCATATGATCTAGGTGTCTCACTTACAGTCTAGCCTCCCTATCCATCTCCAGGCAATGGAGAGATAATAGTTGTAGGTGGCTCCCATTTCTGTCTGCAAACACTATTGGACTTGCATTCTTTATTGGATTATTCTTCTCTGTATGCACATTCAATGGCTACTGCAATGAAACCCAGATCTTTGAGCCCCATAGACACTCTGACACCAGCAGCATCAAAGCCTGCCAAGTAGGTATAATACCATGGAAGAAAAATAGCTGAAAAAGTTTAGGAATTTATAAACACTTCATTTTTCAGGAACAACTGAGATACGTGCTCATGCATATGTACGCATACCAGTGCACACACACGTGTATGGGTACATGGCTATACATGCATGTGTGTCTGTGAATGACTCTGTGTGTGTATGAAAGCCAGCTTAAAAACAAGGGCACTTCACAGACATTTAGGAGGAGATTGATTTAGTGATGGAAGAATTCCACCAAAAACCCAGAGCACATTTCCAACCATGTGTTCTGCATTGTACTTGTCTGCATTTCCCATCTAGGATGAATAACTGGAAACCCTCTATCAGTACCCCAGATCACAAGAGGAGCAGGATGCTTCTTGACTACCACACATTTTGTAAAGGAGAAAAGGCTGTTTGCTGTAGTGTAAGTCAGATCAGGCTGAAGAGAAGCAATTCTGTCTCTTCCTCCCACACACAGACAATTTACACCTGCACAATTCAGCTGTGCTGAAGCATTTTAATCAACCTCAGAAAATCAAGAATAGGGTTTAAAATCCCCTTCTCTTATACTGATCAGAGATGTAGGAATGTCATATCATATGTGTTGCAGCTTGTGTGTATTACGGAAAGAATTAAAAATAGTTTCTAAAACCTGACTAATTTTTTTTTATATTTGTGTATTGGATTTAGTCATTACATTAACTGAACGCTGCTCTTTGTACAGCAAATACATGTACTTTGTTATTTACAGTGGAAGATTTTTTTTAATCTTTACAGAATGTGGAGGCTAAGAGGAAATATGTAAAGCATTACTATTATCTGTGATTCATTGACAACAGGGCAGTTTTTGTCCATACTTTTTCAGAAATGGTGTTTCCTACAATAGTGCCAACTAAGAATAAGAGCCCGTTTTTCTAAGCACTATGGAAACAGAATAATCTTAAAACTAGCCCTACCTCAAACAGTTTACAATCTAAGCAATGAGAGAAAGCAGATAGTAGGTGTTAGTTTAGTCTTTATGTCTTGCCTTGTATACTGAAACTGTAGAGTATTATATAAATTGTTGCTAGTTCTGATGCAGCTTTGTGATTTGCAGATTAAACTGAAACAGTAAGTATGGTTTCTGCCTTACTGTTCTAAGATGTATTTGAATTTCTGAATCTGAATGAACCTGACGACCTTCCTTCTCACAGAGACATTTAGTTTTACTTTCATAGTTTTTATTCAAACTTGGATGAAAGGGGAGACAAGCTGTAGGTCTTCTGATGCCTTCTAATCTAAATTCTAAATCAAATGAAGCATCAAAATTAGATTATACTTCTTCATACATAATCTGAATATTCATATTGTTTATTTGCCCTTAATTGTTCTGGAGTTGTTAAAATGCTCTCATATAAACTAGTGAATTGCCTGCAAATGTTAGCAGTCTGAGGGAGCAGGGGGAACTTTGACACACCAAAATAGCTTTAGGGCCTTGAATGAAGATTCTAATCTCTTTGACAAAAAAATCAGTTATCCTGTCTCTACTTCTTCTGTTTACAAAATGCATCTTAAAATCTCTCTTAAAAATACATGCAGGAGCAGTGGTCTCCATGTCACCATATAAAGTGCAGATGTTTCTCATCAAATGTTGAAAGCAAAGCATCAAGCTGGAGAGAGGCAGCTAACGGAGTTCCTCAAGCACTGCTCGGGATCGGTCTTATTTGCATCTGGATGGATGCAGATGTCACAGAAAACATCTGTGGTTATGAGATGGACTGTCAAAGCAAAGTGATCACAACAGAGGAGGATATCGCACCAGAAAAACTGGATAACTTTGAGGACTGGAGTAACAGAAATGAAGTGAAATTCAAAGGCCAAAATCAAGCATTTAGAAACTAAGAACAAAAGTTTTACTGTAAAATCTGGGCTCCTCAGCTAGAGGCAACTCAGGAGGAGAATGACATGTATACATTAACTGGATACAAAACTATTTGAGCTACCAATCTGCTATAACCAAAGAAAAAGAGAAATGCATTCATAGGCTATATCAGAGACATGGAAGGATTAATACCATTAGTGCAGAGCCCTGGCAATACCTCATATGAACTATTCTGCACAACTCCTGTGTTTCATGTTCAAGAAGGATCAAATGCTCATGTTCAAGAAGTAAAGTAGTTGCAGAGATGGGCTATTCAACTGGTCTTGGAAACAGAGAGCCTGGCATATGAGAAGAAAATGGAAAATTGTGGTCTGGTTCATCTAGAGTATGGGGACTGATATCATGATGGACTATAAATATATCACAAGGGAAAATAACTGTTTAAGCTAGCAGACAGCATTGTCATGAGAACACATGGGTATAATCCGATAATGAAGAAATTTATGTTGGAAATTAGGATGTTTTCTCCTAATTAGGGAATGAAGACAGAGATCAGCTTCCCACTGTGAGTATGGAGGAGAAACAAGTTGGGTTGTTCTAACATGAAGTTTGGTCACTACAGAAGAAAAATTATGTAACATAGGTGCTCATGTCAGCAGAGCCACATATGTCAAATTAATGTCTCGCTCCTTATTACTTTATAGAATACTTTTAGCTTATCTAATGCAAAACTTCATTTTAAAATTGAAGTGGTGTTTCACCAGATGGGCTAAAACCTTTAAAAGTTATCTATATACCCAGCTTCCATTGAATTCATGCAATTAAAATATATGGGTTAAAGCACTGGGAACTCAAGTATTTTTTTCCCCAAATGATTTATGTGAACCGTGCTGTGCTGTGGAAGATGGGGAGAAAACTTTTTAGTCAGTCATCCAAAAAGGCTGTGATATTATTTTTCTTAATAGTGCTTTCCAGGGCCCCCCAAAAGACAACAGCTTAGTTCTTTCCTACTTGGTACGTTTACCATCCATGGGATAAAGATCATCCCTGTAAATGTTACTGTAGAAAGACATTACTTAGTTCTATTGTTTACACCCTGGAGATGTCAAATATTCCTAGACAGCTGGTGAGCCATTGTTTTACTGAGAAATAGATAACACTGAAATACACTGAAAGTAACTAAGAAATTATTTTGGCGCATTTGCCCCTAAACCTGTGTCTCTGTGATCTTTGCACTAACAGGTACTGCCTTAACATCTGATAGACTGCAGACACATCTTTTTCCTTTGTATCTGCCTGTGATGTCTCAAAAGAATTAATTTCACCATTGATAACTAATTTTTTTCTTGAGAAAGTAGTGAGAACAATGCAAAAATAATGTTTGAGTCCACTCTTTCTCATATAGATTTAGTGTGTCCTTTTTCTTTATAATTCAGCTCTCTCTGAGATCTGAGACTACCTTTTTATGGTTCACAAGTTGTTGTTGTAATCAACTTGGCTGCAGGCCCAAAGCAAGCTGTGTGACTCAGTGACAGTTGCAATCAGTGCAACCAGGAAAAAGACAAAGAGACGATACATGTAGAACCCACAGCAATGGATGAAAATGTTTGGAGAGCTTTTCATGAAGTCTATTGGTTGGAGAGCTTCAGATTAATCTGATGTTTAAAATATTAAATATAATTACCAAGGAACATGTACACAGCATCTAATGCTGCCAATTTTTTTTTTTTATTATTTAAAGAGCATTACGTTTCAATTAGATATGATATTGTTAATGTCCCACAATAAAATGTTTGGCTGTGTTGCTGTGCTCTACGAGACTTTTGTTTAGGAAATGCTTACACATGTTTTAATACAGGCAGCAAGTTACACTATCCTAAAGCTGCAAACCGGTTCAAGAATGTGCTTAGCTTTATGCATGTGCTTAATTCTCAGAAACATCAGTGAGATTTAAATATAGGCTAGAAAGAAAATACTTTAATTTAAACATGACCATTTACCATCCCAGAGGCTAATACATCCTCGTGCAAAATAACAGGTTTCCTATCTAGGATTTGAAGATTGCTTTGAAATCAAAGATGTCACTTCAATAGAAGATATCCACATTTTTTCTTCCTATAAATGATAAAATCCCCTGATACAGATCTCTTGTGTAAATTCTTTCACAAGCATTTTGGTAGCATTTGTGTGGTCTGCTTGTGAGAGCAATCAGAATCCACGCTAGCTAAACACTGTAGGGAGGAGTTGAATATAGGGTGAGAGAGAGATGATGTGAAATAGTTACACCTGTTCTGCCCTTTCTACAAAGAAAGGAAAAATGCACAAAGCATATGAGAATGAGTTAAAGATATCCTGGATAGCTCCAACTTATGTAATAGTACTCCCACTTTCTCTGCTAGCAATTCATTGCTTCTTCATGAACAGAGATGTACTTAAAAGTCACCCACAATCACACATATGAATACAGTCCCACTCGTTTGCACATTTGTATAGCGATTCCCACAATATTACCTTGTATCAAGCAGCTCAAAAATGAACTTTTAAGGAAGAACATACAATACACATTTTAAATAGCCCTGGGAACTCGGCAGATACATCAGCAAGAACTGTGACACGTCCTCCTGTCACAAAGAGCCTTTGGTTACATAAAAATTGCCAGATTGGCTCAGATTAGTTGTCCATCGAGTCTCGAATCCTGTTTTTGAAGGTGACAAGTACCAGATGCTTCAGAGGCAGGTGCAAGAAACCCCCATACTGAACACTTATGTAATAGAGAGGGTTCTTCCTAAAATCAGGCAGTTGGTGGGTGGCTTATGCTTCACAGCAGGAGAGTTTATAATGCCGTGAAATGTTTATCTTCGTTATGTAACCGTGGATGCGATTACCCATCTATAGTCAGCTCGGGCAAAAAGTGCCACAGGGCTTTTAATAAACACTGCTAATCAGGACCTTGTTTTATTTCTCAGCTGAGAGACATCAGAGCAATTCAGGATCTGAGAGACCCTAGAGTATTATACCAATTTGCTAGACTGATCATTTTTTAAAGTACAGAAAGCGCTTGTAAGTAGGGCTCGTTTACCCATCTAAAAGTTTGGTGTCTGGTCTAAGCTAGTCACTAAACCAGAGAGTCATCCTTGTCCGCGTGCTGACAACTAGAAGCGATGAGTTTCTAGGGTTATGCATGATGAGCTTGAATTGAGGAAGTAAGCAAGAGGACTTTTTGCTTCAAGACCTTATTGAGCAAAAGAAAAATCTCTTAGGCAATCGGAATTAAAAATAGCCCGGATCTTAAGTACACTACAATTCTAAAATAATATTCATAATCTCCATTACTTAAGAAGAAAGACAGTGATTTTTTAAATAAAAGGATGAATTTGCTTCGTAGTAAAGGAGGAATGGAAACATGCAGTATAAATACCAAAAAACCTTCTATACTGGATGCTTGATTTTTAAATTAGTTTATATTGCTGTTTTAAATTTTTGCTCTCCTTCCCTGAGTTAAAGCTTTTCTACAAGAGGCAGCATGCACATATAACAATTTAATTGAATGTGTTTGATGGTATAATCATGCCATTAGTTAATTTAGCACAACTCTGTGTGGCTCCTAGAAATAATGGCACATACAGCTTAGTCGTCACGCTGGTTTGTGGCACAAGCCCCTTTGTAGGAAAAGAAACAAGCACAATGCAGAAAGCCTTCTTTCAAATTAAACAATTTCAATAAAATGGCAATAATAAGCATGGTGGAAGAAGGTACTGGAGTAATTGGGCGCCTGAAGTGGTGCAAGGCAAGTCCTCTCTTTGCAATCCCGGTACCGCACAGTTTATTTTCTAGAGCAAAGACTATGTGCAACATTCACTTGCACTTGAGCTAACACTCCATTCAGATCTTGCATGTCCATTTCTGATTCTTTTCTGCTTCTATTGGAATGGAAAAGCTTAAGAGAGTTATGTATCCATTTGAATCTCTGAGGCATCTTTAAAAATACAGTACATATTTCCATTCTCATTTCTAGAAGTGAGAGAAATCAGGGTGGAGTAGGAATTGTCCTCCCATGGAAGTTGAGTGATGTAGGAACCTACTTCCTCATGGCTGGACATACTAAATGGTTGTATAAATGCTCCTTGTTCATTTTACTGCAAAAGAAACAGGTTTGCTTTAACTCCCTGCAGTGGTAGGTTGAAACTAATCTCCCAGCTGTGCCCTGAAATGAATTAAAAGTCTGCATACAATTGACCACAGCGTCTCAGCTGAAATCTCTTCAACTACATTGCAAGCTCTTGTTCAATCGTGCCATACCCCGCAGATTTTTAAATGAATTGCCAAAGATCGCACAACACAGGGGTGGCAGGGCTGGGAGGAGAACCAGAACTGCTGACGGGTCATTCTGTGTTCGGCACATTAGACCACAGTTTCCCCTAGACAACACGCTTCTGCATATGGAAAAGAAATGTGTCTCCGGTTCCTATTTTATATAGACTGAAATGACTGCAATGAATCTGTCCCCAGTTGCTGGCTAGCAGGCACCACTGTAATTTCTGAATATATTCGGGACTTTCCCTTTGGAGGATCCTGGGGCCTGATTTTCTAGGTGACTATTGATAATAATGGGCCAAAAAGTCCAAGAAAAGAAACATACGAAAGATTATATTAAATTTAGAATGAGATTCCAAATAAGATATTTGCGGATATCACAGGATATTTACTTCTTAACACAACCGTTAGCAAACAAATGAGATTGCAGTAATTTTCAGTGTACTTAGATTGTCTGTTTTCTTCCTTTTATTTACACATATTTTACAGTATTTTACCAAGTCACACTTTAGGTTGGCACAAATCCCCACTGCCTACATAAAAAGCAGTTTTGCACTGCCACCATTTTCTTGCTCCCCCCTCCATGTTACCCATTCTTGGGCGAGCATGGGTGTTTATTTAGTTGCATGGTTAACTGGAAGTACTGAAAGACTAATCAGTTTTTATTTCCCACACTAGTTTTAATCTGTGTGAATTTCCCAGTGCAGCTCATTGCTCACACACAAATATTTGGGCCTCCTAAGGCACATGATAGGGAAGGGAGCAGAGTAGGAGGAAGGTGAAGCTGCTGCTTTCAGTGTCAATGCTGCCCTAGCTGGCCATACCTTAAGGCATATAAGGTATCACAAAACCCAAACATATGCTTATCCCAAAACATCCTGTGAGCATGCTCAACAAGGATAAAATAAAGTTACTGAACAACTGATACCACAGATCACCGCTGCGATTGCTGTGCACATCAGCCACATCAAAGGTACGACTGCTGATATATCTGAAAACACACAAGATGTCCCCCCTCATCCTCCCACCTGGGTCTCCTTTTTTCCAACACGTAGCAGCAACTGCTAGCATTTTTCTATCTAATATAAATAGTTCTAGGTATTACAAATCAGTAACTGGAATAATTTATGAAACTCGATATTCTGATGGGTTAGATCCATTTCAAATACATTGGAATTGATACAGATTTGACTCTAACGTGGTTTTGTATCTTGACGGAAAACTTTTTTTGAGACAGTAGCATCAAGTAGAACAAACAACTATTTTATCCTGTATGCAATAACAGGATTCCTGGTTAGAACTTAACAAAATCTGACTTTGCTGAAATACTAATATAGATTTAATCAGCTCAGTTTAGCTAAATCCTCACTAAGATGTGTGTAATGACCACCCAGTGTTTAACTCACACTAGGATTCCAAATGAAAGCTATTACAGAAGAAATTCCCTAATGACCTCTAATAATTTTCCTCAAAATGGCAGAACGTCCATCTGACCTCCATTTTTTGTAAGTTTATCATTAGCATCGGGATACAAATATAAGCATCACTGTGTTTTGTGGAGGCAGAGTTCAAAACTTTCATGCTTAGGAGTTAAAACCTCAACTAAGAATTGGTCACTTACATTCTGCCGTGACTGACTAATCTGGATGGCGTTACTTAACTTCCACTGATCCTATTACGGATTTTAAGATGTGAATGCCATGCCGATCAGAATTATGCAACCTAACCCCTCTAATACGTCTTCTATATACAATTCTTCTGCCGCAGACTCAGAGTCCTGCTACGCTCCACGGCCACTCCGACCACCTCTTTCATCAGAGACATTCACAGACACACACAGAACCATTTCAAGGAATGGTGAATAAGCGTATTGGGCCAAATGTATGCTGGCTCTACATTCAGTAGTATCTGAGAAATGCTTTAGTCCCACTTAGTCAAGTAAATATTTTTCTGTAACATAGAACAGACTGCTGCCTCATCATAATTACTCCTGGTTAACCCAGCATTTTTAAGACTAGTGTTAGTCACAGAAGGACAGACGCTGATGAGTTTGGGATGCATACGTGTGTGAAAATTACAAGAATATGGACATTCAGAATACAGATTATTTTTTTGCTTACATAGATTTCTCCTTGAATGTCACATGGTTTCCTAATTACATACATTGTTATCATTTTCCTTTAGCAGTAACTGTTGCCTCCCCCTTTCTTATTTAAAAGGGTCTCTAGAAGCAAGGCCGGAGAATACTTGCACCTCAGAGGTCCACAGTTATCAAAATGTTACAGCAGAGCAATGGCATTGAGGTAGAAATTAGTTTTTGTAAAGTGCAACTAAAGTAGGCATTGGATGCAGGAAAACATCAAAAGCAATGTAAAAAAATCATAATTTTTAACCCCATTTGTCCCATTCCATACTGGGCATATCTTGTCTCTAGCTAAGGAGTCATCCCTGTACCTACACCAAAGAGTCAGTACACCTCAGCAGCTCTAGTGAAAAGTACTAGAAGCTTTCATTTTTAGAGTTATCTTTTCCAGGTCATATGCAGGAAGGCCAGATTTCAGCTCGGGATATTTGAATTGTAAAGTCTGGAACATGAGAGAGCAAAGAGGCGCACAAGGTATGAAGACAAGACCCCAAAACTTGTGGTGCTTGGGTCATGAAGTGGCCGTTTGTCTGAGGTTTCTGAACGGTGTCACCCGTGCCTAGCCCACTTCTGCCTTGTTTGCACAAGGCAGGGCTCACACGTATTTCTGAAATAAGCCACTTACGTTGAAAACACCTGATCACTTAATTTCTGCTCCAAAAAACGAACCCGGAAGGCCCTGAAACCAACCGCTGCTCAGCAAAAGGATGCCAATGCTCCAGGATTGTGTTCTCTGATCTTTCTGAGCTGGGCAGAGGTAAACAAACAGGATTTCAAAATCAAGACGCAGGCCAGTGCAGATTTTCTCTCCTCTTTATGATATTCAGGTGAAGGGCGAGCAACTGCTTGCAAGATCTCCGCTACACATACTGTAGGATGAGACTGCTTGCAGAAGTTGAAGAGCCACCACAGGCGAAGAAGCGGTGGGCCCTTCCCCCCTTACCTCCTCCACACGGACAACTAAACCTCACAGGACGAGTCTCACGTTTTCAGTTGACAACTGAATACACATTTTATTCTTAATAAAGACACTCACAAAAACCTTAAGGAGACTGAAACAATTTGAAATTATTTGTGGTATATTACAAAACAGTTCATTTTACTGAATTGCCATTGATGAAAATAATTTTTACATTAAACATATTTAAGGAATTTTAAACATATTTAAGGAATTTAAACTCCAGAGTAATGCTCTTTCTTGTCATCATCATCTTTCTTCAAGTGCATCTGAATAGAGCTATCCCACCATCTGATAAACTGAGCTGATTCTTGAGCATTCTTGTACAGGATTGTATTAATCAAATTACCTCAATAAAACCATTAGCTTACAGAATGTTAAATATTTCAACTTTGAAGCCAGTAGAAAATGAGAATTAAATTAGCAGGAAGTCACATTATCTGCCAGTCCCAAGACAGAAAGTTCCCTGAAAGGATTCTCATTGCTAAGTAGAATAATACTATGTCCCAACAGCTGAGTTTCAAAGCACTCGAGGGGGGTCCCATCAAATACTCAATTTGATTCATGTGAATTGTCAAATTGTACAAAAATGGGTCTGTAATGTAGTTTTAGTATTTGGATGAGGTTGTGCCATGAATAACTGATCCATTTTTGAGTGTACTCTTGTAGGAAAAAAAAAATGCTTCTACAAAACAATTGGAAATTTTCTCCCCAAAGCCTCCCAGATAAGGAAGCAAGCATAATTACGGCAGCTTTGAGATGCGTGCTGCTTGAAACATGTGTCATAGGCCCTTTATCAGAGGGAGCGTGATAGCAGTTTACTGTAATTGTTCCATTATGCTTATGGTAGAACCCTCTTACAGAAACATGGAATTTCGATCCATAGGAATATTGCAACGAACATAAACTATCTAGAAACGAATCATGCCTTTTCTTGCCTTCTGTAAGATACAAATAAATTTATGTTCAAAATTCTTTGACCGACCACCCCTCAAAATAAAAACCTGACTGAAACCGTATATGCTTTTTCCTCACTGCAACATTTTCTTACTGTTTTCAATCACACAGAAAAAGGCAAAGTCTTCCACGAAAAATCTTCGGACATCATTAAGACCCATAGACAAATTGTACTTTGAACCCTAGGTGAAAAGGAAGAATTTCCTTAACAAATACCCTTGAGAAATGTAACACCGCCCTGCTTCTGTGCATTCAAACAGATGCTGCATGTTTGTAGTCTGGCCTGCGATGATGCGAGGCACACCAGGTTCCCTTCAAACGGTGAAAACTCCTTCTCCTGATTTCCCATGGACCAGTCTCTCCCTTTCCTTGGGAAAAGCAGCCAACCAACGGTAGTGTGGGAATCAGACACATTATTATCGCCAAGGGAGCTCGCCCCATCTTTTTCAAACAGGAAGAGAGAACAGCTCATCGCTGCTCCTATGACACCACCAGAGTTGGGAAGAATCCCACAGTTACAGGAAAAACTGAAATGGGCTTAGAGTTGACAGAGAAGGCTTTTGGAAAGCAGCTGTGAAAATGCGAGGAAGTACACAAGAAGCCGGGGATAACAAACATGCATCAGGGAAGCAGTGTCTCTTACAGTAGCACCGCAATATTTTATTCCATAAATTTTGGACAAAGAGATGTACCGGATGGCAAGCACGCATACAAAGACTAGGCAGGAAGAAATCAAAATCCAACCAACAGACAAAACCACAATATAATCTTTTATTATAATCTAATTTACTTGATGGTCTGACTCATGATTTTTTGAGTCCTCAGGGCTTACAGCACTGCTCCATTTTTCCATCAGATCAAGCAGCACATTTGCCATGTAAGTTCCTGAAAAGGGATCGGGGTTTGGTAGCTGCTGCATCTTGATTTCACCGCTTACCTGGAGCAACCGCAAGCGCTTCCATTTCAGCGTGCATTTAGAGAGGGAGACCAAGTCAGGGTTTCGTACACCCTCCTGTGCCATCACCCACTTAGCACCGCTCCCAGCTTTACGGAGTTAAGGAGCTAATGACAAAAGGGCTCCCCTTTCCAAGGGAGAGGGCAAGCCGTGCACCGCATCTTCAGAGGTGCTGCAGCGGCGGCAGCCTCCCGGGGCACCACGCTCAGCAGAGCGGATCCAGGCTGACACCACCGCCTTTCCCGGACCCCCGGGCCGGGCCGGGCCGGGCCGCCCCCCCCCCTTCACCGGCACATTTCTGCAGAACGCGGGGCCCAGCGCCGGGCTCTAAGGACGGAAACGCCGGTGCCAGCTACGGGGGACGGGACCCGGCGCCTCCCCCCCCCGCCCTCCCCAGAGGCTGCTGCACACTTCGCGTTCACATTCACCTCGACTTAAAGTAGGAAAAGAGTGGTAAACCCCAGCCCGCGGGCGGAGCCGCCCGGGCACGGCCCCGAGGAGGCCCGGCGGCGCTCAGCCGCGCCCGCCGGAGCCCCCCCGCCGCTGCAGGCCGCCGCCGGGCCAGGCCCCCCCGCCCCCTCCCGCACCCCGGGGGCCTGCGCGGCCTCGGCTCGGCTCGGCTCGGCCCGGCCCGGGGCGGGAGCGGCCGCCGCGGCGCCCCGCGCGCTGCCTGCCCCGCGCCCTCGGAGCAGGAAGGCGGGTGCCGCCGGGGCAGCTCGCGTATCCCTCCGCGGCGCCGTGCGTGCGTGCGTGCGTGTGCGGCGGCGCCGGCGGCTCCTGGGGAAGCGCGTGAGGCAGCGCCGGGGGGGAGGGAACTACTTTCAGGAAAGTCGAGCGCGGGGCAGCTGCCGGGCGCCGCGGGCCCGTCCGCCGGCGGGCGCGGGGTCAAGGGGATTACTTTCTTCCCCTCGCTCTTCCCTCTTCCCCCTCCTCCCTCTCCCCCGTGGTTATTTTGGATCAAGCTGTGGCGGCGGAAGGAGCTTGAAGTCAACGCTTCCGCCCAGTTTTCCTGTGAGGAGGAGGCGGAGGAGGAGGAGGAGGAGGAGGAGGCGGCGGCGGCGGCTGCTGCGAGGAGCCGAGGCGGCGGCCGCTAATGGAGTTGCTGCCGGGGAGGGAGCGCCGCCGCTGAACTTCCCCGCGGGCCTTCTCCCTCCTCTCCCCCTCGCCCTGCGGCCGGGGGCTCCGCTCTCGGCCTGGCAGCTCCTCTCCCCCTCCCGCCCTCTCTCCCCGCTCCTCTGCTCACACAAACAGCCGTGACGCATCCTCTCTCTCCTCCGTCCCCCCCCTTCCCACCCCCAGGCTGGTTTAAAACGCCTCCCTCCCCCCGTCACCAGCCTTCTCCTTGGGGCCGGCTCGCCCTCCCTCCGCAGTGCTCGGCGTCGCTTTGGAGGGGGTGGGAGAGCCCGGCCGAGCCGCTCTGCCCCCCTTTCCCCCTCCCCGCCCCCGCCTGCCCCGGCCTGTGGCGGCTCCGGTGTCTGGAGGAATTTCTGCCGCCGCCGCCGCCTGCCCCGGCTGGGCGCGGGAGGCGGGCGGGCAGGGAGGCGGCCGAGCAGCAGCAGGAGGAGGAGGAGGAGGAGGAGGGCAGCAGCAGCAGCAGCGAAGGCGGCTGCAGCGGGAGATGAGCTGCAGCGGGAGGACGGTGCGGTGCAGCTTTTTGCGGCGGGGAGCCCTCCCTCGTCTCCACCACTCTGTTCCCCTTTAACTGGGAGCAGCTGGAGAGCAGAAGATCGTGGCTGTTGCTGCTGTTTCCACCGCTACCTTCATCATCATCATCTCTGAAGACGGGGGGGGGGGGGGGAATACGCTCCAGCGCCGGACAACAGGATTTCGCGTTTCCAGGATAAAGATCGCTCTCCGCCCCCTTTCCCCCTCCCTCTCCCTCACTTCAAAACACTGCCCGTGCCCTGCCCGGGGGCGGCAGGCCGGGGGGGGTAACAATGGTGAAGTTTCTGGCGAGTTCTGGCTGCGCCCTGCCTGCGTCCGTGCTGCTCCGTCTCCCTGTCGGATCGCGGTGAGGAGAAAATGAGCGAAGAGACGGCGACTTCTAACAACGAGTAAGCGGCCGTTCCCCCCTCGCCGCGGCGGCGGCTCCTCGTCCCCCCGCCCCGGGATCGGGCTGGGGCTGGGGCTCGGCGCGTCCCCCCGGCCCCGCGGGGGCCCCGCACGGGTCCCGGCCGCGCCGTGCGCCTGCTGCGCCGCTGCTCGCGTACATGGAAGCCCAGAAGCTCCCTCTTTGTGAAGGAGCCTGGCTTAGGAGGGCTGCGAGCCAGCGGCCAGGGAACGCGTTGGTTTAATCAAAGCCCGGTAGGAAACGGTGCAGGTAACGATGGTGCCTTGGAGGGGGAGGACGGGTTCTGAATGCCCAGAGAGGCATCGGCACGTACCACCTCTGATAATATCCTATTACTTGTAGATATTTCACATGGAAACTAGTGTGTGGGAGCTTCATCCTGCAGGAAACTGCTCCTGAATTTTAATTGGATGAGTCAGTCAGTGTAAATACAGCTTAAACCTACCCTAAAGCCTACCCCCCCCCCCCCCTTTTAATGAGCACTTGGGACTTCTTTTTTTTTTTTTTTTCTCTTTTTAAAAGAGGAAGGGGACAGTTCGAGGATCTCTTAATATTTTTAACGTGACTGGTTTTGGAGGAAATCCAGAAGAGAATGTGCGGCTGTATCCCCCCGCATACGATCCGCCTTTGAAACACATTTTGGGTCGGAGGAGATAAATACTTGTCAGAAAACATCGGGCTTCCCTGTGGCGTTGAAAAACGAATATAAAGTATTTTGGAACTTTTAATATTATCACCGGGAAGTTTAAGGTCGGTCGCTGCGGTCTGCGAGCCTTAGCGGCGCGGTTTGCCATGTCGGTATTTGCTCGGGCTGATTTTATGAATGATGCGGGTGCCGGCCGCGGCCATGGCGGTGGGGGGGAGCCCTGCGCCCATTGTACGTGCCGGCCGCCGTGGGTGGGGGACGGGCGGCCCGGCTGACGGGGTGCGGGCGGGTCCCCTGCGGCCGGAGGGAGAGGGATTCCCCATTTCGCCGCCGTCCTCTGAGCGATGCCTGCGCACCTTCCCGTGCGCTCCCCAAAATACGGCGTTTTGACACCCGCCCCCCCCCCTCCCCCCGCCGCCGCGGGGGAGCCCCGCGGGGGAGCGGAGCCCGGGGAGCCCCGCGCTGGCGGCCGCGGAGCGGAGCGGGCCGGGCCGGGCGGGAGCCGCTGCGGCGCCCGCGGGGCCGGGAGCCGGGGCCGCCGCCATGTTTCCTTTTTTTGTGAATCGCTCTCATTTGCATACCACAATCTCCATTCATAAAAAAAAAAAAAAAAAAATTGACCCCCCCCCAAAAAAAAAAAAATGCTGTCAGCACCGCTGACCTGCGGCAAAACGTGGCCTGCAGAGTGCCCAAAGCTGCTCCTCCCGTGCCCAGGACCGGCCTGCGGCCAGCGGTCGGCGGAGGGAGGTCTCCAGGACCTGCTGTATTAATATGTGCTGTTCGCTGCTTGTTGACACAGTTATGTGGGAAATATCAGCTCGGGGAGGTGCTGGGAGCACGTGATCCGCTCCATTCATAAAATACCTGGCTGTCCATTCACAGTGCAGTACAGTGCCTGCATTCAGCAGCCTCGCCGATCAGACCTGCATGGGGAGGGAGAGGCGGCCAGGCCGGCAGGTTTATCGGAGAGGGCAGCGGAAAGAGGGCTGATGGCTGCGAGCACGGGAAGTCACTGCAAAGATGGGGAGAGGGGGGGGAGAAGCTTGTTTTTATGCTTCGTGTTTGTCCTTTTCCTGTAAAAGGAGCACTAGTTCAGAAATACCTCCTCGCTGTACCGTCTAACATTTAAGCAGGGAAGAGTTTTATTCAGAAAACGCTGAAGTATTTTCTCCTCCAGAAACACTGACTCAAAAATAAAACGCCGAAAATCAAATTAATTATTATGAACGTGTTTTCAAGACAGTAGGTCAATCCATTTTGGGGTAATTTGCGTTTTATTGAACAATATTCTCTTACACCTGCAGGATATCAATGCAGTGTAGAAGGAAGTGGGTCATACCTAATCAGACATCTGAAAACGTTGCCTATTATAAAATACAGGTAACAGTGAAGACAATTAAATTGATAGAAATCAGCAATGCCGTTCGTTTTTGTCTGTTTACTTTGAGAATTTCACGGCAGATTAGCCCTCGTCATTTCTCCTTAACCTACGCCGTGGCTGAAGAGACCTCTGAAATATCAGCATAACAGAGAAATGTTTCTAATATGGCATAAACCATTTCGAGGTCAGTGTATTAACTGTGATTTTAAATATTTTGAAATCTTTCTAAAAAATAAAATCAAATGAAACTTAGTGATGAAGGATCCCTGAAGCAGACAATGTATCTGTTTGATGTAATGTAATTGTTTTGTGGTTGCCAGTGTTAAAATGGTATTATCTTAACAAATTACACTAAGGTGATCCTTAATTACACATTTGTGGAGTGGAGGAGGCTCTGTTGTTAGTGCAACCTAAGAGAATACCTGAAAGATTACTAATCTTTACTTAAAATGAGAAAGGAAAGCTGACATATGGTATTTGATTTAATTCAGTGGTGTTACAGAGCTAAATGTGTATATCCTTATAAAGCACTATAAACAGTGCTTTTTCTCAAAGAATGGGTTTTTTTTTTTACTTTGGTTATTAGAATATCAGAAGAAAAATAAGAAAAATATTTCTCTTCTCGGTTTCATTTGCTTTTTTGACAGCATTTTTGGCGAGGCCGGAGTCGTCGTTCCTCTTTGGTTGATTTTGCACGTAGCATGTCACTTTAAATGATAGGGAAATATGATTGAAACTCCACATGAACCATTTGTGAAAATAGGGCAGATCTACAAATTGAAACTCAACATATATTAAAAGTTTACTGTGTTTAATTTTATCAGTGTAATTGATGACATCAATGGCCTTGAATTCATTAACAAATCTCTTGGCATATAAGGGCGAATACGGGTACTTTGCAATGCATTTTGTGTCATTGTGGCTATCGGGAATATTCTGGTAATTGAGCATTATTCTTTGTTTATAAAACTTCATTTTATGGAGTAAGACATAAATATTTCCGGTGTCTAGAGTTTGACCTCAGTTAATAATGTTAAATTCTCAGTGGTGGTGGGAAAGATTAATTAAAAAGCTGCATTAAGGACTACTAGGTTTCTTTTCAGTCGTGAACATAGGGAAGGCAGCCTTATGAAATTCTCATTGCCACGGATGAATCTTCGTTGGTGATTTTTACGTTGTTCTTGTAATGATGTTAGTGTATTTGTCAGTTAGGTATTAGTTAAATTAGAGTATATCTCTAGATTTTTTTTTTTTAACCCCTCAGTGGTGTTTTGCAGTCCGTGTGGTCAGCATGAATACAGTGTGGCGTTCACAAATACTATCAGTTTTTAAATGAAAGAATTGGGAGGATTTGTGGACTTGTGGGTCAATTCACTGTTCAAGCAACTTAACATAATGTCAAAGCAGGCAGGTCAGCAAGCACCGTACGAAATTCCTGTTTTGGTGGCAGATTTTATTACTGTCTGGAAATGCTACTGAATTTCAGTGTTAGATAAAACAGAGTAATTGTTATGTTATGTAGTCCCCATTCAGTAGGGATGAATGATGACAGGCTTAAGATGGAGTCTGAGTTGCTGCTATTGAAAGTAGGAGCACTGCTTTATCGGCTTGTTTACTCTCCTCTGTATTGCAGGTGGCCTCTTTCTTTTTCAGGGAATGCTTGTGCTATTGAATGATATTCAGAGTTGGTTTTACGTACTGTATTTTTACAGATTCAGACTGTCTTATGCTAATTACTTTGCTACATAAATACAGGTAATCTTATACTCATTTTCCTAGATAATTTAATTCAGGAGATTATAAATTAAAGAAACATGGAGTGTATACTAATGCTGTGTGCCTAACAGCCTCTGGATTATGATGTTATAAGCACCTTCAAATGTTGATCTGAAAAAGTAAAGCTGAACTAAATTTTTAAAATAAAATACTTGATATGTTCATGTCTTCCTTCAGTACTTATGAAAATACTGTTTATACTTCATTTGTGCTTCAGAACTCCTTGTATTACAACCCCAAATACTGAAAGATGAACATGAAATCGTATTGCAGAAAGTAAAGCCAACTGGTTTGGTTTTATTAGTTCTGGGAGGATTTTAACACTTTTCAGCAGGCTAATTTTCTTTCTGCTATTTAGGGCATATATAGACTTTGGAATTCTTCATCCCTTAATGTAAGGAATTTGTCCAAAGTAGTATGAATTATTTTTAAGGAAAGCATCTTTTGAACCAATTGATTATATGAAATTATTGCAATTCTGATATATTTTCTTTTTGGGGAATGGTTCTTTAGAGAGTCCTGGGGAGGCTTTTCCAGTCTTATGAACTGCTTCTTGCTGTCTCTTTGGCTTTATGTTATGCGACACTATTTCGAAGGAGAAACTGAATTTGCATGTTACATAATCTGGGAGTCAGTGGGGTTTTGTTTGTTTATTTATTTATTTACTTACTTATTTAAAAAGGTTCACCTTAGCAACATTCCTTGATTACTGTGGTATTGCAGAAAAATGCTTTCTGGATGTTTCGGCATAACTGGAGCCAGTGATAATACTTGAATTAAAAAATGACAAGTGTTTCCCTTGTTTGTTCATTTAAAATTTAATGTTCTTGAAGTGTTAAAGTGGCAGTGAGGACACCAGCGTATGTTTCAAAAGTAGAGATGTTTCTTCAGTATATCTTGACAGGATTGGAAGTCACCGGATTAAAGCTGAGGGCATTCCTGGTGTTTTTTAGGCTGGCATTTTTGTTTGTTATTTACCCATTCTTGTGTATATCTGGAGAAATCGTATGCATTGGTCATGGCTTCATGGGATATGACAAACTCCAGAAACAAAAAATAGTTTTCAGAATATTGACACAAGATTAGAAAGGAGACAATGGAAATACTTATGTCTTTTTTTTTTTTTTTTTTACTCCCCTGATTCAAAAAAAGTAACTATGATATGGCATACAATGCATGTTGTCTTAAATGGTGGTGTTCTAATGTTTAGATGTCTGCTTTCTTTTCCTCTTATTCTTCTTTCTTGATTGGAACATGTTGCAGTTTCCTTAAAGGAATTGGAAGGACGGCTGGGAGTTGCCATGTTGTTGAGGAACCCAGTTTCTTTATGGATATATTAAAAAGGAACTATCTTTTGTCTTTTTCCTCTCTGTTCTAATGTGGAACAACATTTCAGCAAGCAAATTTAACTAGGACAGTTTGCACAGTTACTGAATGCCTGGAATTGGTTGTAAACAAAAATTAAATGGTCCCTGAAAATATAAAAATTGTTTCCTCCTTTCTTCTCTCTTGAAAATATTCATTCTTCTTTCTGAAAGCACTTCTAGTTGTGAAGTATTTATTTAATTATTGGCAACTAATGTGGCACAAAGATTCCAAATTAAAATTCAATAAGATGTAAACACATTTGCAACATTTTTTATACTTTCTAATACTTTGTTAGGTGTGTCTTCTAACCAGTCTTGGTATTCAGCAGGAATAATCTTCAGTGATGCTTGATTTTTGAGGGAAGGAAGGGGATGGGATGCTCTTTTGGCATGCTGTATTAACATCTATTTCTAGACTTAAAACAATAGCAATACATGCTTTTGTTGCGCTTACTTTTCCTGTATTCTGTAAGAGAAGATTTTTTTTTTTTTTTTTGCTAGTGCTTAGACTATGATCTAGTAAAGTATGGCTGGCACTACTCCCTGTGTTTTTTCTCATACATGAGGCGGTATGTTGTAGATGGTAACATATTTTATGGTATATGGTACCATGGTAAACATGGCATCTCTCCTACTTGAATAGTATCTGTAATAGGAATCAGTCTCTAAGACTATGGTGGTATTCAACAGTACTTACATGTAGGAAATAAGCAGACCTTTTAAGTGCATGTGTTTTCACGTCTTTTCAAGCTTAACTTTTATATAATGTTCATGCTGATATCTGTGATATCAGTTTGTTAAAAGAATATATATTCATTTATTTATATTCAGTGCTTTATACTCACTGTTTTTCTCCTGTGTATGACAAGAAAAGAACTTAAAAAAAAAAAAAGCAAATGACCAACAAATCTTTAGATAGGCCAAGGGACAAAAAATGTGCATTTAAGTGCTCTGAGTACTAAAACTGTTTATAAATGTGGCTCTGATTAAATAATAACTGACTTGCTACACACAGTTGCAGGCCCTAATTCCCAATGCTCCAAACAAGGTGGGGAAAATAAATAATAATAATAATAATGATGAAGTCCCAATATAATGATGATAAATGCATCTGTATATGCAAGGAGATCACAAGCGTTTTTTTCTCTAAGAATCCACTGTCATGTGACAGTAAATACTTCAATTCAAACAGGGAAAATAGGCCATAGAAACTTCAGCAGCTACTGTGCTCCATTCTGCATTGCTGCCTGATACCAAGTTTCTGTTCAGGAGAAAATGTTTTTCACATGTACGCTACACAAGAATTCCCCAAATGTGTCCTGTTGAAACATCTTAAAAAGGTGGTAAAGATCCTTTTTTTTTTTCTTTTTTTCTCCCCCCCCCCGCCCTGAGATGTATTCATTCTTGTGTTTGAAAAATTTGACTACTGCTGTTTGTGATATTTTAGTAAGGTGAGGAAGTCTTGTAAGCTGTACTTCTGCTACAGCGAGTCAAACACCTGTTCGGGACCACTGAAAAAATTCTGTGAGCCAATGTTTGGCTTGAATGGTTTGCGAGAGTGGGCATCATTAAAGTCTATAGAAGAGTTGTCCTTTTTTCTTTTTTTTTTTTTTTTTTTTTAAAAAAAAGAAACTCCAGAAAAACAGTACTAAATAAATAGGTCTTCCCCAAGATGGTCTGACAACTGTTGACAGTTTCCCTTTTTCTTTGACTTGTACTGACGAGTTGCAACACCAACTGAAGTTTGTCAAAGCAAAAATGAAACTGATTTATTTCAGTTTTAGTAAAGTCAAATGCTGTGAATAAACAAGCGTAGCAACAAGAATTATCAAGAATTTCATTAATAAAACAAGTTGTTACTGAAAACTAGTGTCAGGTTTATTAAAAATTGTTACTGAGACTGCCTGCATTCCCTAAATAAACCCAGAATTGGTAAGATACAACTCTTTGTGAGGATTCCTGTCTGGGATTTTTTTCTTTCAGAAATTGTGCAGAACTGTTTTGGTGAAGTGGTATAAACCTTGAGGGCAGAAGTGATTTCTCTTTAATCTTTTGAAAGGATTAAGTAAGGGTAGTGAAAGGTGGGAGTACAGAGCCTGCTCTGATTTAAGAATTTTTGTGTAGCTTCCTAGAAACTTTGCAGCCTCTCAGATGTGACAAAGTACTCTGTGCCCTAGATACTTCTTTCTGTCCATGGCGTGCTTACTCTGGATCCCCCAGCGTGCCTTAGTATGAAGCCTGTGATTGAGGCTGAGATGTGTTGAGCCTTGAACAGGAACACATTTTTGAAAGGTGTAAAGAAGCTAATTCAGGATTTAGAGTTGAGGCCTGTATATTTAAAATGGGAAATCCTGGGCGTTTTTTAGTCTACAGAAGTGGCTGACCTTATGTACCAAACCTGTATGTTTTTAAGCACTACTTAACTATTGCTAATGACTGGTCGTTGCTCCCTTTAGGACCAAGAACAGATTGGAAGTTTCCTGGTAGGGTAGACTTAGGATAGGTAGACTTTGCTCCTCCTGTTCAGGGAGCAATTATCTATCTCATTAGAAGTTCCACTTGTAGTTCAAGTGTCACTGATGTTATGCAAAAAAATTTTGGGGTTGCTGTCTCTTACTTTAATTTTTGCAACGTTTTAAGAAAAAACCCGTAGAAGAAATGATGATTGCTGGTACCAGTGGTACATAATGAGTGTGCCAAGGGAATGCAAAGTTGTAAAATGAAATGCTTGAGAACTGAGATTGTTTGTGCAAATAGAATCCATGTGACTGGGGGTATGAATTTTGATGATTTTGATAATGAGACAGAGCCAGGGATACAATCAGATTGCGTGGGTTCTGCTCTCAAACCTTCAATACTAGGAAACACCGATTTTTCTTGTTTTCAGCCCTTTGCCTCATTTGCTGCTCATCGTGTGCCAGAGAGAACTGCACCTTTTGATCACGCACAGGTGGTGCTGTGTAATTGAAGACCGCATCTTAATAAGCTTTAAAATTCTATAAATACTAGTATTGAAAAGTAAAGCAATGTTCTAACAAGTTTGTTAGGGCTTTGTTTGTTTGTTTCTGCAGTTTAGTCTGGTTTTAGTTTTTAATCTTCCGATTTTAACTATGGGAGTATTTCAGATGTTGGGAATATTGCTGTAATTCTGTCCAGGCTTGTAGTGTGCTGTTTCTTATATTCTTTCTGCTAGCGTGATTTTTTAATCCTTATCTGAAAGTTGGGGTTTTGGTGTTGGTTCTGCACCCCCCCCCCACCCCACCCCCCCCCCAATTTGGAAGCTCTCTCCAGTGTAGTACAAGAAGTTATTTGAGGGAATAACACATTTTTTTATATTGAACTTACTTTTGGTTTGGTTCTTTTAAGGCAATAACGACATCTGTTATGAGAAGTCATGCCACTATGGGATACGTGTGTCTAGCATGCTAGTCGCAGAGTGCCAGTTAGGCTGTTGGCATGTATGGCCATATTTGCTGTGGAGGCACCTAACATATGGATTACCATTAAGCCTGGGTTTCTGTGGTGTCACTCATGTATCCTACAGGAGTAGTGTCATACGTCAGGCATGTTGAGTGCAAAGTACTTGCAGCTCTCATTGGAACGAAAATGCCAGTTGCTTGTCCTTTCTTAATCAGTAAATATGTTTTTCCAAGTAGATTCTTATTCTACCCTTTTTTTTTTTTTGTAATTGGTAGGTAAAGTCTATTGTTCTTAAAATTTTTTTACTGCATTCTGCTCTCTAGTTCCTGAGGAAGTTAGAGAGAGTGTCTAAAATCAGGCTGGTTTTATGCTGTTTAAAATCAGAGCTGGTTTTATGCATTAAGGCCCATAAATGTCCTGACTGAATCTTGCTTCATCTTCTACTTCTTTCAGCCTCCAGAAGACTTCTATGGATGTGTAACCACTGCCTAAACAGTCCTGTGATGATCTCTAGCATGGTACTTTCATGCTTTCTGTATTTGTACTGAAGAGGTCTAGCTTAAAATATCTTATATTGTCTTAGCTGTATTCAACTTGACACATCCTCTAGAAGAGCCCCCATAAGCACCTTAAAATGTACGTGCTTTGTTACTATGGTGATGGAAAAGAATCGTGCATGTTAACAACCCTGTGTTAGGTAATGGAGGATTTGCAGAAATCAGTTAAGCATTTGCCTGGGGCACTGAAAATTGAGTCCGTGACCATACCTCCACCCCAGCTTCTTGGCTACAGGCAGGCTGAGGGAATCTTGTTACGGGATTAGATGCTTCTCTGTTTTCAGGTTGTTTGGGGGGTGAAGAGGACTTTTGGAAAATGGTTTCAGAAGCAGCTGAAGTAGTGTTGCCTTCTCACGAGCTTTTAAGTACCTTCCGTCATATACTTAGGGTGCTCTGCGCAGTGTAAAGAAGGTGGTTGTGCAAGCATGTTGTATCTTTGTCACTGATATAGAAGCAGTTTTGGTTTTCTTTGAACTCCCTAGGTTGACGGTGCAGGGATTCACTACCTTGCATTTCTCTGTTGGCTGCCTGCAAATCCTGCAAAGGGAGAATATGTCCACACTCATTCCACAGAAGTGAGGTAGAAAACATGGGCTCTTCTTCATCTGTTAGTTGAATTTTGGATGAAGAGCAGGTCTATTCAAGGAAGCTATTCCAGAACAAGACATGAATTTAGAGTGCTATAGTTTAGTATAGTGTAATTCCTGTGGGGGCCTTTTATTCTGCTTCTTCTGGAGTAAGTTGTGGTTAACTAGGGGAAAACTGAGAAGCTTAGTTGTCTAATTAGAGGAGCTTTTCAGGTTCTTCCCTCTCTTTCCTTCTCTGCTGTACCTTTTTAAAACTGTAGTTTTCTTGCATTAGTTATTTTGTTATTTGTGTGTGTGTATGTATATATTTATTATTATTACTGCTGAAAGTGGCATATCTCTCTGTGTTTTGAAGTGTGTTGGCTTTTAGAGACACCCATCCTTGTAGGTTTTGTTCTGGTTTTAGCATTTTAGGAAGCGTTTTTCTGAGCGTTTCTCTGTGTTAGTGTTCTCATACAGCTTGTCCTGAAAAGCTTCTCTGGAAAATAAGACACTAGTTAGTGTCTCTTTGAGACATTTTGACTGGCCCGCTGAGCACCCTTACAGGTCTTAATAACACGGTTTTACCCTTGAGCAATGCTAGCAAGAAGCCTGGGTTTTGCCACTCTGGGACAACAAAAACATAACCTAAATAAAAACATGTGTTTCCTTTGCTGTAGAAAGATAGAATGCTTCCCACAGGCTACAAGTTCATCCTGCTTTCAGCAGTGAAAGAAGACATTACAGAAATGTTGAAAATCAATGTTGAGTGACTTCACTATAGAAAATTCAACTTTCTTGACGTTTGTGAACAAATCTTCCTGAAGTAAAACTACAATTATATGTATAGGTGCTTTTCTGAACAAAATCAAATGTATGGATTAGACATGTGGAATAACTGGAAATAAGTTTACCAAATCTGTTATTTCAGCTGTTTTTGTAGGCCTGAGCAAGCTACTGGGAGGTATAGGATTGGCTTTTCTATCTTTTGGCAAATCCGTGCTGCATGAGCTTGATCCCCACAACTGAAGCTCAATGGTTGAAGTAAAAGCTTAAGTAAGCTTTAAGACCTCATGCTCCTTCCAGCTGGAGGTTGCAGACAATGAGCTTTGATAATGTATCATCCCAAATAAGGCATGATGATCCAAATCACTGCCACGTGCTTCAGGAAAAGGTCATTTCAAGAAGTTGCAAGATGTATCCTAATTAACTTTCACATGTCAAAGGAAGGAACAAGTGTGACTTCTCAAGGGCAAGAGTAATTTTGGCCAGCTCTTCTAAGGTTGCTTCACAGTTTGTTTCCAAGGCAATTACAGTCAGTGCAGAAATTGTAGTATCCTACAGTAGAAAGGATCTGCTTTCTACATTTTTTTTTTTGTTTCTTGTCTCGCTCATAGTTAGGTATTTTACAGTGGAGAAAGCATAACTGTCATTTCCCATTACAGCATTAATATCTATGATCTAGGGTGCATTTGGTGAGAGGGAATTTTTTGCAGTTTTGGCATTCCTTGGCTGAGACAAATATTCCCTTGTTTTGTCTATATAATAAAATCATATATTTGATTCCTGAGAAATGCAGTTTTAACAGTTAAATTGAAAGATGCTGTTCAAGCTTTTATTATTAACCAATAAAATCAGTTTGGTTGTATCGTGGTTTTAGTAGGATGCAACTTCTGTTGTCTTTATTTACACTGGAAAATTACGTTCTCCAAAGGACTATTGTTGCTTTCCTCTGCAATGAGTTCTTATTATAGTTCAGCAAATAATTTTGTCAGGAATTGCTTCTGTTTGACTTTGGGATATGTCCTTTGGCAATAACAATGCTGGTCAAAAAGTAGGAAGTTCTCTTGGTCTAACCCTTTCCTTGCGCATTATTCCAGTGTATCACAAGAAGCTCAGATTGATACTTCTCAGGGTTTAAATAGCCAGGTAGTATTAGTATGCCTTTAACTTCCATAGAGAGTATGATCAGAAATTGCTCTGATATCTGACAGCAGCAGTAAGGAGGATTATGTATTACTTCTGTCTATCATTTTTTCTAGGGTTTGTTTTTTCCTAATGATAAATCTGTTCATTCATCTTCAGTCTCTTGAGCTGCATTATATACCATTTCTTTCACACAGGAAAATGCTTTGTGTGTGGTTTATTCATTTCAATACGTAGCCTTGCAGCTGCAGTTGCCCAGTCTGGTGGTTGAGGCTGCTACCAAGTGAGGTTCCAAGATCCACAGGAATTGAGTTGAATTCAGTATTAATGATACTATTTGGGATTGCATGAAATTATCTGTCTGTAGCTCTGAAGGTCTGGAAGTTGATGCTCCTTTGTAAAACTATGCAGAACAGGGTATTCACAAGCAAATCTTCATAATTCTGTGGGTTTTTTTAAGAGATGTAAATCTCAACTTCTTTTTAAATGCCCCCTCCCCCAAATAGTGTGAAGGTTTGTAGTGGTTTGACTGATATGTGCTATGGGTGGGTTTGCTTTAATGCTTTTCGATAGCCTATTTACACAATTTGAAATACTTAACTCTTCAGAATGGGTTTAGTCGTGTGTCGTGTCCCCCCCCACCCCCCATCCTTTCTGTCAACCTGTGAAGCATTTCAGAATAAGCTAAAGTTGCATAAGTACACAAGCCATTTAAAATAGAAATAAAAAGAATTCCATTAATGCCCTGCGTTTTACCAACACTGACAAATCCAGTTTCACTAAATAAATAGCACCGGTGCTGTCATTTTGACACACAAAATAACTTTGTCTTTATGTAGTTAATAGCCACCTCTTAAAGCATCTAAAGCAAATTTACAGTTTAGATGAGTTAATGAGGGAGAGTGGGAGTAGATTTATTTAAAATCCACTGAACTTAACTGCTCACTTGTTTGCTTTTTAATGGTAAAGCAGATCTGTGGTTTGAAATGGTTTGGGGAAGTTTTTGTGACAAGGCAGATGGTGGTTCAGAACTACTCGAAAACTACAAAGGAGTTAGCTACAGTTTCTTCTTTCTGAGAGATTGGAAATCTCCCTTTGAAAATGTTCAAGAAACTTGATAACTGAGATATTGAAGATCTTCAGAGATGAAATTAATATCTGCACAAAGTGTTCTAAGGGCATCACAAACTAGTAATGATTTAATACTATATTTTATTATCTTAAGATGTTAATGCTGCTATTACCTTAAGATATGAATGCTTTACATACACACATAAGAATTGCCATAAAGGATCTGGCAAAAATTCTTGTTGCCAGCCTTTCTCTGACTTTTCCACTTGCCTATACTTGGTTAAATTCCATATGCCTCTGTTTCCTCATCAGGAAGTTTGAGCTGAGATATATTATTCGTTTCTTGATTATTTGGTGGAAAACTTTACCATGTAGTTGTTTGGTAGGACTTCATTTTACTTCAGCAGCAATTTAGTTTTGGATGGCTTATCTGTTCTTAATACAAGTGTTGTGTTTTCAGGCATTCAGAAGTTGAGGTGAACTGAAACTGCTATGCCAAATTACTCAATTTTAATCTTTTGCTATAGTCTGGTGTTCATGTTTACGTGTTAAAATTTGAAATTAGTATCTAAATGGAGTATTTCAGAGCATTGTGTACTACATGGGTATTTCTTTTCTTGAAATAGTTTATCTCACAAGAACCACGTGAATAAGGTGATGAGATAAAATGGTAGGCATGATGTTCTAGGGAAAAACTTAGCAATGCAGTTTTGTTAGGAAATGCATTGAATTTATGGTCTCATCAGTGTCAACTGCTTGCTTTCTGATGCTAAAGTAGTGTTTTAGCAGAAGGAGAAAGGGGTTTGGGAGATGCTGGTGCTCTTTGGCTGTGGCCTTGAACAAGGACCTCATGAAGTGGAGAGGGGATCGTCTGTGTTGCCTTCTTTCAGTCTCCATTCAGTCAGGGCTAGCTCATTAATACTTGGAAACTGCTGGGTTTTCTTTTTAAAGATGCTACTTCACACTAGATACATCTGAGGTGCAAACAAAGGATTTCTTGCTTAAAAGTTAAGTAAATACGTCAAAATTTATCTGTGTGTTCCATTTACCTATGGGTCTGTCATTTTTGTACACAAACCAAAATGTGCTTAATAGAAATCAATTGAATGCAAGAAATTTCTAACTGGTTCTTTCGGCCAAGGCAATACAAACTGTAAATGTGAAATCATATGGGTTTGAGAGAGCTGCTGAGTGTTTTAAATTACTTTTTTTCCCCTCATTGCTGTTAGTGTTGTTGGACTTGTACACAATTTCTTAGAAGTAAATTACATCCAGGCTGTTCTTGTTGCATGCAACACTTTCTGAGCTGTAAAATCTTGATGATGTACCATCAATGAAACTGTCTTGTTTTTTCAAGGTGGGATTAGACAGATTAAGGTATAAAATGAAAATAAGGGGGGCGAATGGAAGGGCAAAAGTAAACCTCCTGTAAGAGCTACCTGTGTCTACAAAATATATTAATTCCTTTCCCCTTATTAGAGCTGGGCCTTCTGCCAGGACAGATCTGCTGTTCCAGCTGGGGCTCACAGAAGCAGTAGTGACTGCAGGAGGTGATATATACCATTCTTTTAATTCTCAATGGCATTGACAGTTACCAAAGTTCCCTTTCTTTGCGCAAGTTTGTCCTTGCTAGAAGTTAAAATGAAAGGCAATAGAGACAGTAAGACAATGCTGAAAAGATAAAGACGACTGACAAGGAGAGAAATCTAAGGCCTAGTTTTAGGCATGCATTTAAAAGTCAATTAGGCAAACTGCTGGCATTAAGTTTCTAAAATTATTTCAGATTACTGTCTTGCTATTTAAAAGCTCTTGTAGCAGATTTTTAAGCTTTTTCATTGAAGTATAGTGCAGTGAACATTAGTCCTTTATTAAGACTGCTTCTCGTACTGAGTTATTGCCCTGTCACCCAGTGTGTTGGGTTCTGGAAAAATACTTAGTAAACTCCACAGCCTAGTTGATGTACTGTTTGGAAGTGTTGGAAGCTATAGTTTGTCTAAGAATTGCTTCCAGTCCTACCAGTAGTATCCATGGCACTGGTAAGAAAGCATTTCTAGGCATTTTTTATCAGCTTTACTTGCTGGCTTT
Source organism: Pelecanus crispus (assembly GCF_030463565.1). Lineage (NCBI taxonomy): Eukaryota > Metazoa > Chordata > Aves > Pelecaniformes > Pelecanidae > Pelecanus > Pelecanus crispus. The sequence goes on along the minus strand of NC_134648.1, from coordinate 38,765,736 downwards.
CTTGCTACTTTTAAAGAATGCCCAAATACTATTCTGAAACTTTAAAGAAAATATAAAGAGAAGTTTAAATGTCTCTGTGGGCTATGCAGCTGCCACTCTTTCTATGAAGAATGACAAGCTTCACCAGAATGCCTGGTTCTTAAGGCAGGAGACCATGATGCTGAAACACATTAGAGCAATGTTATTTATATTCTGCCAAAAGCAATTATCCTGCAAGGCTTATAAATATGTGTTAGCTTTTATGTGTGTGATAAACTTTACAGACTTCCACAGAGATCTGTAGGTCTACTCAGAGTGATATATTTAAATTTTTGCAGGACTGAAGCCCAAGTGCTTGCATAAAAAGATGTTTCTAGTTGCAGGCATATGCTGATTATTCAGTAGTGTGGCAGAAGTGTTTCTTTGGGATTGGTCTGTTATGATTAGGACTGTTATTATGCCAAGGTAAAGAGTTTTTACATTTACTAGTATATGATAAGAGTTGTTTTAAGAAACCTGTTTTGATCCACCAGTATTTCTTTCCAACAACTTCTAAGCTCCTAAGGGCTCTTATCTGTCCAAGAACCCTATTTTTAATTTCTGTGAATCCTTTACTTTTCCTCCCTGTGAAGATTTATTACTCCTTAAAAGTATCTTCAGTTAGCTACTTTAAGCCCTAAAAGTGGCCTTGTTCTGTGCTGTTTCTTTTCGTCACCCTGTGACAGAAAATGAGCTCCACTGTTCGAGGGGAAAGGCCTGTACTTTGGATCTTGGCTACCAAATAGAGCAGCTTTTCTGTTCGCCCCACAGCTGCTGTTAATGTTTCATTCTGCAACTGCTAGAGGATGGGCAAGCAACCATCCTTATATGAGACAAAAATATAACTCCATTAGTCAGCTGGCGTGGGTTGTTGAAGCAGAAATGCAGGCAGTATTTTCTCCTGGTGGAGAAAAATCCATCACATCCTATTAAAGTTGCCATTAGCTGACTATGGGGGAATGTACATTTCCTGAATCCACGATTGCCTGTTCTCCTTACTTTGATGGCTGTCTACTTTGAAACTTGTAATTTAGTCATAACTATTATAAGATCATGTTACATCTCTGGGGTTAAATCTATTTGACATATAATCTGTCTCGGAAAAGCCCTTAAGTTATAATGCTGCTTGACACTAACTGAACCTTAAATTATTGTGGCGTGAATTAGAGAACCTTGTTCCTAAAGAGGTTCTGTGAGCTTTCTGGAATTGGTATCGTCCTGTAGGACTTCTAAGATTTAGTATTTTAACTTTTAGACCATTCAGTATTTTAACTCATTGCTGTTAAACACGGATTTCGAAGTTTCATTCAAAGGTGGGTTTGTTTGGGTTTTTTGTGGGTTTTGGGCAGGGGGGGAAGGTGGGGGTTTTTTTTGTTTGTTTTGCAGCTGTCTTCTGAAGGTAGACAATGTGATAGGCTAGTGACATCTTTGACACCCTTTTGACAGTGTTCATTGTAAGGTTTAAGTGAGGGAGCGTTAAAACCCTTCAACTTTTTCATACACTACATTTGAACCCTTAAGGTTTTTGGATGTTTAATCTTCATAACATGCAATAATGACATAAAGCAGAACCAAGAAAATACAAAGGTGCCTTCTTTTCATAGCTGCTTATCAATGAAAAGAAAATTGGTTTTCTTTGTTATTCTGGAAGTGTGAGTTTTTAGTCATGTCTAGAGCAGTGTTTCGGTACAGGATGACTTTTTCTCTCTAAGACAAATACAGATGTGGTCAGGCTTCCTCTTAGTTTAGTGCTTAGAGATTTTGTTAAAATCTCTTGGCCACCTCATTTCTTATTTTTTTAATTGCTTATGTCTTGTTTTTTATGAAGTGTGGACAGAGAGAAATGTTCAAATCTCTCATTTTAAGAGGGATGAATATTTAACCTTAACATGAGGAGCGAGTGGTTCTTTACAATACCACTTCTGGTATTAGTATATCAAATGTCACGGAGCTGTGATTGCAGATTACATGTGCATTAACACCTATAAATTAAAGGCAGAATATTATTCACTCTTATTCTGTGTGGCCTATGTCTGTCTCCACATTGTGTACAATATTAAAGTTGAAGAAATGATACAACTGTATCTATGATACTACTGTAAACAGTAGTCTAGTTTTGATTTTTATTGTAGTTATGTTTTAATATAGGCAGATCCTGGATATATCTCCAGCTAGTTGGCAGTTGTCTGTCTCCGGTGTTTTTTGTGTTTCTTTAGGGCAGGTAATGGGCAACGCCTTACGCTGCCTTCAGTTTATTGCTGTGTTGTTATGCAAATATAATTTAGTTACATACTTAATGACTTTACTAGTTGAATTAAACTAAAAAGTAAAAATTACGCAGGTCCAGCTGAGGGAGCTATTTTCTGTCAAGTCAGTTCTTTGCATGTTCATGTAAGTTGTGTTCCCTAAAACTTAGTATGAAAATGTAGACCAATTTTTGTACTATTTTACACAAGATGGTTGCTGAGATAAAGGCTGTAAAATGCAATGATTATTTTATAAGATTGAAAATGAAGTCTCTGTAAAAATCTGTTTTAACTCTCCAGAAAAGGAAATGCGCAAGATCCTATTCCAGTGTATTTGATCAGACAATCCTAGTTTTACCGAAGAGGTAAACACAATTTTATGTATCCAGAGGTTGGGCCCTTGTGAGAAACTTAGCCGCTCTTTGCTGAGAGTGAGTAGTGGAATTTCTCCTGAGGTGCCGTGTCTGGGGGTTGTTTTCCTATTGGATTTTTGCACTTTGGTGTTCAATAAAACTTTAATGTTTTCCCCTCACGAAAGGAAAATCCATCTCCACTACGTTTCTGGTTGGCCTGCCTCCGCCTGGCAGCTTCCAGGCAGCTACAGAGGTTTCTTTTCAGCTTTCAACCTTTCTCCTCTTCAGTTTCACTGTCCTGCGAGTAGGCTCATCCTCTGCATGCGTTACTCATTAAACAGACACTGTTCTTCCTTCAATACAGTAATTTTCTTTATGTCAAGCTTTCCTGCGAGCTGAATAATACATCTGAGTCTTTGGTTTTTCTCCAGACTACTTGAAGTTGCATGTAGGCAGCTGGCTAGTTTTGTGTATGGTGGAGAGAGAAGCTGGAGCGTGCTATAAATGCTTGTGTGAGTATGAGCAGGGCTGCTCTTATCCTTGAAGCAACATTTTCTGTAGTTCCTGCTCATTACTGTAATATATTGGCAGAATTTAGTAACTGGTCTCTGTGAACATGGAGATGTGAACACTGGTATCTGTAAGCCTTCTCTCACCTGGATCTCTTTGGGTTTGGTTGGTAGGGAGCTTGTTTTGCCTCTTAAGAATTGAAAGAGATTGCCATATGGTCCGGTATAGTTCATGTACACAACTGTGATCCAGTAGAGGAAAGGCAAACTCCCAACCCCCCTACTGCTGTTTCAGAAAGGAACAGACAGGAGGAAGTAGGAGTGAGAACAGATTTCTGGATAGATTGGTAGGCAGCAGGGTGAATTCTTAGCACTTCCCACCAGAAGTTTATTCTAATAGGCGTTGGGTTTTAACTGTGTAACTGCTGCTCGGGAAGCTGGAACATGATGATCAAGAGTAAATACATAAATAGACTTATAGGGCTAGTTTCAGATTAAAATGATAGAAGTATTTATTTCATGTCTGAAACAAGGCTGTGATGCTCTCAGCCTCTAGTTGTGTGAAGTTAATCATGGCTTGATTTTTTGTTTGTTTGTTTTTTAATTTCTATTTTTTTCAAACTTTATGTACAACAATGTAAGAACTACTGGCTATATCTGGAAAACACTACTGTAGCAGCATCCGGACTGAATGAGACTTTCCTAAGATTCACACCTGGTGTTGGAAGTGTATGTATTTACAGTGATTGAAATATGTCAAATGCAAAAGAAAATTTTTCTTGGTTTCTGGGTCCCTTAAAGCAACGGGGTAGTTTTGTCTATTTGTTCACATAGTGTACAGGAGGAACAAATGGATTTCTATTTGGATGAATGGTTATGTTATTGGTTGTCAGTTTCAGACTGATTTAAACCAGAGTTAAAGCAGTAAACAAAGCAAAACAACAAAAAAGCAAACTATTTAGAATTAAAATTTGGGTATGGACTAGAGAACAACTTTCATGGCTTTCGTCTGGATTAAAGATGAATTTGTATATCAATTCCCTGGCCCCTCCCCCAAATGAATAGTTTAGATAAGTCTTTAAATAATTGTGTAAATCTGCATTTCTGATTATGAAGTATAGTTTGGGGCTGCCACTGAAAGGGATAGTTTACTGTCACCTACCCAGCCTTGGCCTTAGATCTAAGGGGCACATGACTGCGGGTGATTTGGGGCACTGATCTGTCAGAACGATCATTTTGGGATGATGGATTTTCTGTATCGGTTGCACAACCAGCTCACTTCACAGCTGCATACTGGTTTGAGTTAACACAAAGGAAGTAGCAGAATTGTGCCCCAGGTCTGGAGGAGAAGAAAGGGGTAGGTGTTCAGGGTGGATTTAGGTGAGTAGGTTTAGTTGCCTTCCCATTATCCCACAAAGTCAAATCATTTTTGCTGCAGGCCTACAGATGCTACATCACTGGTAGAACTCTACATGTATGACTGTTCAGACATGTCCTATGTAAAAAACCCTTGCAATTAACAAGGAGCTCACAAAATGAGATCTACGTAGCATTTATGTGCTATGCATAGTATACTGTATTCCTACTGTATAACTGTTCAATGGAACATCGCCCTTCAATTTGTCTCGTGTAGATGCATTGTCTGTCTGTGTCAAAATGCTTGCATGACTGTAATCTGGAAGCTGTTTTTCTTCTGAGTGCCAGTGTACTGGAACCCAGTGTTTAAAGCTTGTAGTTCATGTATTTTGTATTTCCTTGCATTCTCAACAAATACTGAATAACCTTCTGTAAATAATGATCCTTATTAAAGGATGAATAGCTGCAAAACTCGAAGGGTTTTCATGGTTTGGTTTTTTTTTTTTCTTCTTCCTCTTTTGAAGAGGGGAGATTTGTATTTCCTCTCCCTTATGTGCTTGGCATAATAATGCAGGAGCACAAACTAAAAAAAAAAAAAGTGGTAACAAGCAGTAGTGGTTCATGATGCCAGTAGTACTGCAGTTTGGAAAATGTGTTGTACCAGTAAATTGACTAGTCTCAATTAAAATTTAAAGAGTCCTCATTACAAGTAGTTAACAGTATAGTCACTTCATCAATTTTTGTTATTCCTTAAAACAAATAAATGTTTCCTAGCAGGAAAGGTTCAGTTGTCAAATGAATTTTTCTAGGTTGTTCTTAAAGGCTACTTTTTTATTTTAAAACTTTTTTGGGGGTGATATTTCCTTGAATATTGGTGAGTGTGCATCAGTGAAGATGAGCTGATGAATCACTTCAGACAAACCATATTTGTTTGGTATATATTAAACTTCTTCCAAATAGAGGTTGCTATAACTGCTTTCCAATAGAAAGATCCAGACTGAGTCTTGCTACAGTTTACATTCAGACTTCTAAATTCATACAGTCAGACTACAATCGTTAGTGTTACTTTATTGCAAAAATATTGTTTTATGAGTATAAAAGTTTGGCCAGATAATGCTGTATCAATGTTTTAATCTGCAGCAAGATAGTGCTCATTTCTTTTATCTCTGTGTTGAAAATACTAAGTTTTACGTAGATTAATAATATCAAAATGCAAAGCTACATGCTGATTACATGTGCTTATAATTGATTCTCATATTGTCATGTATTTTCAGTTGTATTTCTTGAAAATTGTGGTTTCTCTGCATCTCAGTTTTCACCACATTGTGGGATAAACTTTTTGCAGTGTTCAGAATATCTGTTTTCTGTGCTACCAGAGTTAATCCCCTTGAATCTTCTGGAATCAAGAGGGCTTTCGCTTTGTGTATTCAGTCATTACATAAAGGAAATTCAGTTTGTTTTGTTAGCATGTAAACTGGGCTTTACTAAATACAAAGAGGGCCAAAACCTCTCGCAGTAAGAATTTAGAGAAAGAAAATGTACGTTTCTTGGGAGGAAGAAAACTATTCATAACTTTGTTACGTGTTTGGTGCTTATCATTCCACGCACATGAAGCCAAAAAAAGGAAAATGTAAGACTTAAGTTATGTTGGTATTGAAGAAAGAGATCAGATGTGCCAAACTTCATGACTTAAATCCGAAGTGCTGATACTGCTTGTTGTGGCTTAATCTCAAAATACATAACATAGAGAAGCAGTCAAGCTCCAACTGGGCTGTAATGTGACTGACCCTTTCTTTTCCTGATCTATACAGACTTACGTGAATAAGAGTTTGGCAACAGTTGCTGATGGTGAAGCAAACACCCATACCCACGTTCAGACACCTCTCTGGAACTTGTGTTGAAGTATCGTATCTACAGAACCACTTTGAGCAGTTACGAGATAGTCTTGTGACCAAAATCAGTCATTTACTGATTAAGGTTGGATAACTGTTCTGGATTGAAGTTAACCTTTCTTCTGGATTCCTCTTGATTCGCATCAGCTTCCCAGTGTTGATCACTGCAAAGTTGCAGAAGCGGTGGAGAAAAGTGCATGGCAGGAATAAATGATCAGGGCAAGAGAAGGATGGAGGGTGCTTCTGGCAACAGCCAAATCGTACTACTTTAAAGTGCTTAGAACAATAACGGTAGTGCAGGTATGAAAGTTGCCTTGGACTTATTAGTAGAAGATAGTGTAGAACTGTCAGTAGTTTTGTATTCTCTCACTAGTCTCCGTTAAAGGACTTCCTGAAATCAGGCTGCAGAAAGTGGTTACAGGAAAGATAAGAAGAAATCTGACTGCTTTGCATTTTCATCTGTCTCCGCTTACTCACTGTGAAAATGTTTCTTAGAACCTACCTTTCCACTCCTTCATGATCCCTAGCAGTTTTCCACCTGTGTTACTTAAAATTATTAATGTGATACAGATTGTAATACAATAGCTTGTGTTTGCTGGAAATTACTTAATTCATATACAGTTAAAAATGAAAAATTTCAGTATTTTACTGTGGGGTTTTTTATTGGAACCAATCTAACCAAATTTTTACTAGTTTAGATTTAGCTACAAGATTTTATACTTCCCTTTTAATGCAGAAAAAAACCAGTGTGTTATAGAAAGCCATAGCATAAGAATTGCATGCTGAACAGTGGTGTGCTTTGTGATTATGCTTCTCATACAGTTAAAACCAAATACTTTGTGTTCGTGATGCACACGTTGAAGAAGGGCACCCAATTTTTCCTCATGTGTCTGCTACTTGTTTGGGAAAAGGAGATGCTGTTTCCTCTCTCTCTCCCCTATTCCCCCCCCCCCCCCCCTTTTTTTTTAATGTTATTTACTTGGTAGGGAAGAATATATACGAGCCATATTCTTCCCCCCAATCTTTTCATGTCACTGACTTTTGAAACATCTATTACTTCATTTTTGTTATTTGAGTTCTGGCATTTTTAGCTCCCCTTTCTTCCCCTTAAATAGCTCTTGGGCAATCTTTTCTTTTTTGTGCTTCCTAAAGAAACAACTGTGTCAGCTGTTTTTCTTTAAACATCAGCTTTTTATGTGGAATAGCCAATATCATTTTTTTACTTGGGTCTTTTGTGAAAATGCCTCAAATAGATGGTTGTGTTGAGTACCGGTCACACAACGCTTCCCAGTCAACGTATGGGTGAAGTAAACAAGGATGAGCTACTTTAGTCATCGGGTAGTTAAAACTGCAGAGTGATGGTTCTAGAATCCTTTGACTCAAACAATCACCTCTCTTTTGATTTTTCTTTTAGTCAATAAGTTTTTAAAAATAATAATAAACAAGTCTTTAATAACACTGGGAGGAATGGATAGAAATTACAGGCAAATGAATTCTGTCAGATGAACTTTTACAATACAGCCAGTACTTTAGGCTTAAATTCTTAAATAGTGAAAATTATGGCTCAAAAATTGGAGATTATTTGTTAGCATCACTAAAGAAGTTACTTGTAATATGTTACTGGTCTTTTGACCTTGCTTTTCAGGATGCATAATAAAGTGCTGATTGCTTTTCTTTAGCTAGTAAAGCAGTTAATGACTTCTGGTTTATGTGGATTATTTGGACAGTCTTATTGCAGATAAAAGTACTCAGATTCATTGTTATTTATAATAAGGGAAAATTATTTGTAATTCTTACTGTTTTAATAGTAGACCCTGTGCTTGGGGTATGAATAGAGAAGGTCCTTTTGTTGCGGGAATAAGAGCAAAAGTCCATAACAAAACACATGGGTGCAAATGAAATGGCCAATTTTAGATTCCTGTTTCTTGAGTTTGATCTTCACCATCTAAACCTATTTGTCAATTCCACCAGTTTAATTTCTCCTTGTGTTTATTGAATATATAATGTTGTCTTCTGTCTCTCTAAGCAGAGATATTTAATTTTCTGTTTGTATTTCTTCAATTATGCAGTCAGGATTCATTTTCAGTGCTGTTAAATACAAGAACACATATTTCTGGAATGGCTTAATGTATATCTCACTGACTTAGTAAGATTTTTCAATTTTGTACTTCATACTACATTTTATAAACTATTTTATTATACCATATTTTGTATAATAGAAGTGGCAAATAGCCACTTAAAAATTTTTTTTAGGGTGGATAGCAATATGTTCTGTCTAGTAAAACTGTGCAACATAGATAGATGTCAGAGCAGCAGCAAAAAAAAACCTGCCTAGTAGTTCCTACATGACATTTTTGTCTCATAGATTGACTGGAGCAGAAAGATCTTTCTTTTACTCCTTGCTTGGATTTTGCTGTCTAAAAACAGTTTTGAGCTTGCATTGTGTCATGTTGCACTTGCTTTCTTGGTAATAATCTATTTTGTGCAGTTTGACTTAGCTATCTCCAGCACCCTTTTCTGAACTTCCTCCTTATAGTGAAGTCCCACCTCAGTCCCATAACTTCTAATGGTATTAATGGTTTTGAAAAGTCCAAAGAGGAAGCAATGAGATGTAATCATAACGCTAAATCATCTCATGATCTCGGTGTTGTAACCCTTTGTTTAGGACTTTGCCGTTGCCAAAACAAGGAAAATGTAGCTGGTGGATCCCTTTTCAGTTGCTGAGTAGACTGACAGATTCAGTGATTATTGTAGGATTTCTCATGACTAGCTATCATTTATGAAGTGTGAATGTACTCTTCTTTTGTTTTGTTACATTTGGGGGGTGTGTGGAATGCATGTATACTTTTTATTCTTTTTCTGTGCAGTTGGTTACAAGTTTCTAAACTTTTCTTCTGGAATACAAGCAAATACTACAACATAAATAATCTTCCTTTTGAACCGAGAGGCTTTTCAGTGTGCTATTTTGCTCTATGTTATGTTCATGCATGACCCATGTATACATTACATACAGCTTTTTGTAGAAACTTGTGAAAAGTATTACTTTAGCAATAGTTGGAGAGGGGAATGTAGTTACACAAGGTTTAGTTACACTTTTGATGCACTATTAAACATTCTGATGTTCTCTGACCTTAGGACTTGTGAATCACTTATATGCTTGAGACAGCTGGCTAGGATGCTAATTGTTACAGAGATTATCAAACACAGATCATACAGTTACATACAGGCTATGTAAGTCACACTGTTCATGCTGACGCATTGCAAATATGAAGGGCATACCACTAAAACATTTTGTATAATCTTGTTAATCTTTTGTTTCTTATGCTTTGATGGTTTATTGTAATAGAAGTCTTTGCATTTGTCTTTCACGTGGCTGCCTCAGTTTATTTCCTCTATCCCAAATAATCAAGGTTTGTTAAAACTATGAAAAGACTGATTCGAATCACAAAGTGTGATGCTGCATAGTAAGGGAATGGTAGTTTCCTTTTGGTCACTGAACATAGACCTTTAAAATAGATCTGTAAGTTCACAAGCTATCTTCCTTAAGGCTCTTTCAGTTTTGGTTTTGTTTTTTGTTTTTTGTTTTTTTTTTTTTAATAATTTTGATTTTGGTGCTATATGTTAAGCATTTTGCAGCTTGGCTTGTAGTCTTTCTGTTTTGTTAGTGTGGACCTTTATGATTTGTCCATTTGTGTGTGTTTGAAACATCCTTTTGGATGTTTGTTGTTTTCTTACTATGTTAAAAAGAGCAATTTAGCATTAGGGATTTTCGTAGGATATAATTTACTTTGCAAGATCACTTTCATATGGGCAGGTTAAAGTCCTCAAAAAGCCACGTCAATGTAAATGTTGAGACAAGCTTTAGATTTAACAGTATCAATAAATGATACTACAGTTCTAATTCACATAGTTTTAAAACAGTGTCTTATACAACAGTCATTGGCAATCTCACAGCTCAGCAAGACAGCTAAAGGAAGATTATTTTTGTAAGTGCGGATATGCTTTATTTGGTTTCAGGTTCTGTTCCTTTTCTGTGCAGGCTGAGTGGGAAATGTATGCCAGGAATAATCTGGACCTTTTATAAATTTATTTTAATGTGACAAGATAAAATTTAAATTTTGTGGTTGCCTACCTAATACCAAGTGCTGCTTGAGGTGAGTAAACTCAGTGGGACTGGTGCTTTCTCATTTCATAAATGTATTGCCAAAAGATTAAGAGTATGTAGCAGCTCACCAGCTAAGCTCTGTATGCTGTATACCAACACGCACTCAGGTCTTTATTGAATTACGCTCATTGCAGATGGTCCCTGTCCCAAAGAGTGTATAGTCCAGGACAAGCTGAAAGAAATTAGACACAGTAAACATAGAATCTGAGACAATGTTTTCTGGTGTGTTAGAGAAAGTGTAGCAGGGTCTACTTGGTTTGTCCTTTATTTTTGCTAAATAATTTCTTAGATGTGTTAGGGGAGAATAATAGCTTTTTGGACATTCGTGGAGCACTATTCTTAAATGCAAGGAGCCGTGGAATAAAAAGTACACAGGTGCTTGTTTGCAAATAACATATTCAGTACAGCCTGTCATACCTTCTTAGAGTAGCTAAAATTGTTCATAAGGAATATTACTATGGTCTTCATTCAATTCATTAGTTACCTTCATCTTATTTTAGTGGTCAGGAACTTTATTACAAAATGACCTGTTGATTAATGCATTCACATCTCCTGTCAGGGTCTCCAGAGTCCTGCCATCCTTAATCTTGATGGCTAGATGACTAATAGCTTTGACTAGGAGGGTGATCTAATCGTACTTGCATACTTGAGTGAAGCTCAGGGACTTTGTGAGTATGTAAGACTGGACGAAAATGGCCCTGAGAGAAGAGAGAATTCTGACTTGTTCAGATACAACTATTACCTGAAAAACTTTCCTTAAATTATGTATCATAAACTGTAGTAATCATTGCTATTCCAAGGAAAATAAAAGGCACAACTGAATCTGTAGGCTTCATTTAAAGGAGAAAAAAAAATCCTTCTAGATTGGATGGATGTTGTCTGATGACATTTGCTGGAAGTGTCAAGTTGTCTTAGTTTCAGTGGAATCTGCTTTAGGCTACAAACTTGTCCTAAGTTTGCTGAAGTGCTAGAGAAAATTAAAACCTTGTCTTCCATTGTTTCTTTAGATGTTCCTCTGTTTTTGCAAGGTTGGGAAGAAATGGTAACTTTTCTTATCTGAAAAATCAACTCTTTCTCTTGTTTCATTTGTGGGCTTTTTTACCTTTACATGTTTCCATGGTAAGCAAGTCACAACTAATACATGGCATCAGTACCCAATAGCTTGATTGCTACTTGATGAGAAACAAGTAGTGCTTTCACAAAATTAGAAGAGGTACAGACAGTTGTGTGCTATAAATGGAGCTAAGAGATTCCTCTGGATCTTCAGAAATTCTGGGGTAAAGAGGAATAAAAAAAACTATGAGAGAGGAGAAGCCGGGCTGGGATGAAGAATGGGTATATCTGGAGTTCATGGCTGTCAGCTTGTAAAAATAAGGCAAGTTTAGGGTTTTTTGAAGGAAGCCCATTAAACTTGGGGGGCATATGAGTAGCAGGACCTGACCACTCAAATTCTGTTATCTCATGTGCCTAAAATTGGATGGAATTTAACCCAGGAGTCCCTGGTACCAGGAGTCCTCTGTTAAGCAGGCAGTTGTGGAAGTCTTAAAAAGCATCTTCCATGTCTGGCTCATCTCACCAACTCTTACAAAGGGGAACTACATGCTATATACTCTTTTAGTTCTGTTGCATGTGTCCAAAACCTGTGGACTCACCTTGGAATGTTACTTTGGTTCTTTTTAATGTCTGTGGGGATGGGTAGAAGGAAAAATAAGTTTGTTTGGGTTTTTTGTTTGCTTGTGTATTTGATATCAGATGCAATTTTCTAAGTAATATGCCTTGACCAGACAGTGTTACGGAATCCATACTATTATGAAAACTTAGGCCTCCAGAAGGCAGTTTCTTTAAAAGAGGTAGAACACAAGTATGTGTCGTGATCTCTTTTAATCTGCTAAAATACTGCTTCATTTAACCAATCCTCATGGATGACATACAGAAGTAATAGAAACTAGCTACAATTATTAAACAAGAGGAGGTGCTGGGTAACAGGGCTAAAATGTTATTCACAGAAACGTCAAATATCTGCTTTGTGTGTGATTTTCATGGTTTTCAAGTCTTTTTAACAGCTTCTTCGTTCTTCATGTGCTCTTGTGCTTTACCAAAGCTCTTGTGGTAGTAGCCATTCTTCCTTGCAGCATCGATTACTTTACATGGTCAAACTTAAGTTGTCTGTATTAAAATAGAAATGTGGTTCTAGTGCTGCTATTTTTTTTTTTTTTTCCCCCTGATGCTGTGTCCAAGAGAATACTTCATAACAGCTAGATGATCTCTCAAGGTCCCTTCCAACCCAAAGCATTCTATGATTCTATGATAACAGCAAGATACTCTTTTGACAGTTTCCAGTTCTGGACACTTGTTCATTTATGTCTCATTTTCCCTTTTGAATTGTAGGTGCACTGTCAAACACCTTGTTTTACAAGCTTCTCCTGCTAAATAATAATTGTTCAATCAAGTATTTTTGGCTCTTTCAAGATACAAGTTATCTCCTCCTTAGGCAATCAGTTTCCCACATAGCTTTTTCGTTCTGCCATTTTGGGTTTTGCTTGGTAGTTCAGGTTTCTGTAAGTAGATCCCCCCTGCCTCCTTGAGCAGGAATGTCCCATTCAGGTTTTTTTTTGCAAAGTCCAAAGCTCTTCAGTAAATCAGTGTGGGTACCAGTATCTTAAATGTAACAGCATTTGTCTGTAGTTCTTCCTGGAAATCCATGTCTTTTTCTTGCTAAGCTCCTCACAAAAATACATTTCCTAGGCATAGTAGCCACTCATGGTTGCTGTACCTTCTGTCTTTACTGTGAAGAATACCTCTTGCCTCTCTCTTAAAGGAGGAAACCTGCAAAGTCTTGCCTCCTACCGGCATAATAGTTTGGTGTATATTCTTATTTGCTGGTATAATTTTGAGAGGAGAAAGATAACAGTCATGTCAGGCAGAGCCTCATATAGTAGTTGCTATTATGAAAAAAAAAAAATATATAGCAGTTTCCTTTTCATAAAAATTAGTAAGATATGCTGTCATATGTTTTCTTGATGTAAATTATGTCTTTAGAACTTGTGCTATATTTGCATCTCCTTCTGTTGTAGACAAGTCATTAATGTTTTGTGCCAGTGGCAGTCATTCTCTAAACCTTTAGTAACAAAGGGCTTTATGTCATTAACAGTGTACTGATAATGGTCATGTGATACTGGTGAAATCAATTTTTTTTTTTTTTCTAAATTGAGTCAGTACTCAACAAGTGTTATCTGCAAGTAAAATAGACTTCAGCTCAGTGGTCTGGTATTACCTTTTGGTACTCTGGGCATGTACGTACTCATGAGTGCTTCTCTAGCTGGGAATCGTAAAATCTTCTGCTAAGCTGTTTGGATAATAAGAACCATAAAAAGCTAAGTGTTGTTCATGTATGCTCTTTGGGTGAGGCTGCAAACACATAAGTATATTGCACCAGAAGTTGGAGGGGTTAAAGTACGTGTGTAAAGTGCCAGTCAAAGGTAAAGAGCCTTGATCCATGACCAGTTCACATTCAGAGATCAGCCTGGAGTTGTTACTTGCGTGCCAGCAAAGATAGTGTAATTTCATAGCTGAGTGTGTCATGATTTTTCAGAATGCCTTTTTTGTTCCCTTAGCCTTGTCAGAAGTGTTTAAATAGCACAGTGACAACTCTTACTTTAAAGTACCATGAATTCTCATAAATTAACCCATATTAGTTATATTTATAAAGTTGTATTTTATTGAAATTGCTGTGCTTTGAAATACGATATGAAGTAAAAGAAAGAATCACAGAATAATTGAGGTTGGAAGGCACCTCTGGAGATAATCTTGTCCACTGCCCCTGCTCAAGGAGGGTCACCTAAAGGAGGTTACCCAGGGCTATGTCCAGGTGGCTTTTGAATATCTCTAAGTAGACAGAAACTCCACAACTTCTCTGGGCAACCTGTCCCAGTGCTTAGGCACCCTCACAGTGAAAAAGTAGTTCCTGATGTTCAAATGGAACCTCCTGTGTTTCAGTTTGTGCCCATTCCCTCTGGTCCTGTCACTGGGCACCGCTGAAAAGAGCCTGGCTCCATGCTCTTTGCACCCTTCTTTCAGGTATTTATAGATGTTGATAAGATACCCCTGAGTCTTCTCTTCTCCAGGCTAAACAGCCCCAGCTCTCTGAGTCTTCCCGCATATGGCAGATGATCCAGTCCCATAATCATCTTAGTGGCCTTTGCTGGACTCCCTCCAGTAGCTCCATATCACTCTTGTACTGGGTAGCCCAGCGCTGGACACAGCACTCCAGGCATGCCCTCACCAGTGCTGAGGAGAGGGGAAGGATCACCTCCCTCAACCTGCTGGCAACGCTTCTCCTAATGCAGCCCAGGACACCGTTGGCCTTCTTTGTCTCAAGGGCACATTGCTGGCTTATGTTCAAATTGGTGTCCACCTGTAACCTGCGGTCCTTGTCTGCAAATCTGCTTTCCAGCTTTGAAAGAAACCATAATGCTAAATATTTTTACCAAAGTTAAGGGGGTCAGTTTCTCATATGGTTCAGTTTATAATTCCACTTGAAGATCCAGGTTTCTTGATGGTGATGGTAGTAGCTTTATAGTACTAAAAAACAATTTCAAACTGCAATTCAATTGTAACAAACATTTCTGAGATCACTGTTAGTATTTTTCAGTCCTATATTAAAATAGAAATGTGCAAGATGCAATACAAATAAAAGAATGGTAATGCTTAATATGAATCTAAGAGAGGGAGGATTTGCACACCGTTGAAACTGGGTTAAAATAAATGTAATGCAACAAGACAGCTGCTTTCTTTTTTTTTTCCTCCTTCAACATCTCTTTCTGTTTTTCTCTGGGAAAAATATTTTGGCAAAAAATTGTTAACGTTCATTCTCTTTTGGATTGCTAATGGAAGAAAGGACAAATGTTGTAAAGATACCAAATGTTACTAATTGGCTTGATATTACACATAAGAAATACCCCAAATTATCAAAATAATTTATTTTTTACAAAAAAAGCCATAGTGATGAAATTACAGTTGTGTTCCTCCCCCCAGCCACCAAAAGTGGGATTGTTCATTAGTTGCTGAGCTGAAGGTCCCAGCCTGTTGAGCAGTGGAGCGCTTCCTGGGCTTGAACAACAGTTTGGTCATCCAGGTCATAAGTCAGTTTGGGCCCAAGAGTGTTACAATGATATAAACACACAGCTTTTGGAGGGAGGAGAAAACCTTTAAAACCTGCAGTCAGATTTTAATGCTTGATGCTCTTAAAACAAAGTTGATGGCAGGCAAGGACTCTTTAAGTCTTACCTCTTCCCTGTCCACTTATGCTTTGTAGCCCTTTGTTTCTGCCCCCTAATGCTTTCTCGGACTTGCTTAGTTCACCCCACTCCAGCTTTTGATTTTGGTACAAGAATCATCTTTTGCTAATATTTTTAGAATGAAACTTTACACAATACACTATGCTGTCTTAAAATGACTTCATTTCACGTCTAACAGGTATACCGTTCAGACATATGCTGTACTCTTCAGTAGCTCTTAACTCCTAGGGGAAAATAACACTGTAGATAACATCTTTTTTGGTTTTCCCCTCTGCTTCATCACAGTTTATAACTCACTAATGACATAAGAATACCGTATTCTCATCTCCTTACCTGAGGCACTCAGCTGTTAGAGAGAAGACCTTGTTTCCACAGTTGCTAGGAATTGATCTTGGATTCCAGTGTGGTTGTCCCCAGTCTTTGCTGGTGCTCAGCACTGACTTGTGGGAAGCAGCATGCTCCTATGGACAGAATCCCGTTTGGCTTTTCCTGCAAATTTTGCTCCCCCTCAAGAGTTTCCAGTGGCCACAACCAAAATCAGGGAGTCTCAGGAAAGGTTGGATGTGATACAATAGGTTTGGGCCTGCTGTTGCAATGCTGCTCTCCATGCTACATTTCACATGCTTGCGGTAGCTCTAGTAAAAGGTTTCATAAGAGCAATGCTCAACTGATTGCCCTGTTTGTTTGGTTTTCTTTTGTTTAGTTATTCCTGATAGAGCTGCTAAACATGCAAGAGTAGGTAAAAATGTTAGGCTGGAGGGCTGGTGCTGGAAGACACTGGAGCCTTGTCTGCCCTTTTTCCCCCACAGCTGAGTTACACCGGCAGTTTAGCAGTTTGTTCCAAAATTCCCAAAAGTAAATGGGGCTATAATGCTTAGAGATACAAGACATCTGGGTGGTTTCGGTAGCACCAGTAGTGTAACAGGCAGATGCTGTTTTGTTTGCAGAGGATTCTGGAAATGGGAATCACTCTAAGTCCTGCTGCTGCTTTGTGGCTAATTGCAAACCAGCTTGTATTGCTACTAAAAATAGCTATTGTTACCAATTGTGAGTTCCTTTAAAATATAAAAAATAATATTAAAAAAACCCAACAATAACAACAAAACTAAGCAATCCCTTCATAGTCTTCGGCATAGTTGCAAGTACGGTAATGAATTTGTCTGGTTAATTTGCAGGGTGGTTGTCTGGAAAAACTGTTTTGTTTCAATTTAAAAGATTATTCATTAAATATTACCTGTTGGGGAACTTTATTTTAGCTCTTGCACCAATGCAGTGGATTTGACAGTAGTTTCCAAAATATTTGAAAGGATAAATGTTGTTTAAAACAGTTTAGAAAACATGGAGGCAAAACATAAGATTGTTAACTAGACCAGACTAAGCCTTCCACTATAGGGAAGGGGGGAAAAAACCCAACACTGACAGAAAACTTCTGGCAAATGGAAGTAGCTAAGCCATGGAGGTATGATATGTATCCTCCATCTTCACATCTCCTTAGCAATTCTTGAAAAGAAAATGGATATGCAGTGTAAAATTTCATTTAAAAAAAAAAAAAATCTGTTGTAGTTAAAATTTTTTCATGTAGCCCAAGTGAAGTTCTGCGATATCCCTAAATGATGCTTAAATGAACTCTTGCTGCAGTCTGTTGGTATACAAAAGAAAGCTCTAATATTCAGATTTACAACCAAATTTATAGAATGAATAACTTTAAAGCTAAATTTGTGGTTCGCTTGAATGGAGAATAGCAAAGAGTGTGTAGGTTTAACCAGTTGGTGCATCCTATTTCTTACTGTTTCAGAAGAAAGTCCCAGTGTCCTCAGTTTCTGTCAGAAGAGGCTCTTCACCTGAGAGAAATGAGACAAAAGATTACCTGTGTCTGAAGTGTACAACTACAATCTGAACTTATCTCTGAGTGAAATATAGTGATAGACACCAATGAATGATTCAACTGTCAGTAATATTATTAAGCAAAAAGATATAGCCATTTTTATTTGTAGATATTAGAAATGATAGATGCATACAATGAAGGATTGGCTTTTTCTTAATTCTATTTGTCTGCTGTGTGGGAGGAGTTCCTAAAAGATGTTGGTACAGAAATGGTGAGAAACATTGACTGAACTGTCATTTTAACTATGAGGTTTAGGGGGAGGAGGAGGCTGGTTTTTTGCTCGGAGGGGGCAAACAAAGTCTTTATAAACAAACTCGCTTGCCTATAAGCTAAAATTGGATAGTCTTGTTTTATTTCCCATTTTGCAAACTGTTATGTTTTTAAGCTTTAGATGCTTGCAGCAAAATTCTTATATATATATATATATATAAGTGAATCATATGTGTGAATCATATGTGTGTGTGAGAACGTAATATATTAATTACGCAAAAAAAGCCTACCTTCAGTTATTTTTGGACATTTTGGGGGGGGGGGGGGGGGATAAAGCAGTGATCATTTTAAAATACAACAGTTTGGTGAATGGTTATATCACAAATAATTTTGTACAGAAGGAACAACTTTGTCCTCTTTAATATTTCCTGGTCAGTCCTTAAATTTGACATCGCTAATGCTAACTGGCATTAGTACTTAAACCCTCAATCAGAAATACATTGCAAAAGATACCATGAAGCTTATTTCTTTTAAAGTGTTGGAATGTTCATTCGTGGACTACTACATTCATGCAGTAAATGATACTTTGAATGTAGGATCTTGTAGCATCCTTGGTAAACCATGGGGTTTTCCAACTTATGTAGCAGCAAATTCATAACCAAAACTAAAATGTGTCGTTTAATTGAAAAGAAATAAATAAAAGCTGAGAGAGAGAGAGAAGATCACCAAAACCTCTTTTTCCGAGACTCTGGAAAAGGAATTTGGCTTTTAAGTAATGAAGTCATAACCATTTGTTTATTTTGTAAAAATGCTAAATGATGGAAAAAGCTGTTAAATTGTAAAATGCAAGTAATTTTCCACACACTGCAAATACTGGAGAGAACCAGCTAGTAGACACTGCAAATATTAGGTTTTAAGTAGCCATAACTGGTTCTGTTGTCGAACCCCACAGCATGTGTCCTGACCTACCCTCGCGAAGGACGGGTTGTGTGCGTGGGGAGGAGGGAGGGAGAGACGAAGGGAAGCAGGGTTTCTGGCTAGAAGCCTGTTCTTGTTTAGATTTCAGTGGCAGAAGGCCTGACCTCTTTCTGCTTTCTTGTTCTCTTTTCTGTGCAATTTCATGGTGGCTGACTGGCTTCATGATTGGTCTAAAATAAATCGGGAGTTGATTCTTTTTCTCTTCCTGCCCCTGGCCCTCTCTAGCTAGATCACTGGCTGTAAAGTTTTTAGAACAATATCAGTTTTGACTCTGAGGAACTATATTGTCTGGTTAAGTTTCTTCACAAGGAATTGCATGTAAGCTCCAAGAAGTCCTAATGAAGGCATAAAAATACAGAGGAATGTTTTTTTAGAGGGTCGTCTTAGGCTGGTTTACTCTAGGTGACTGTTACAGAAGGACTGAACCTCCACAATGTTAATTATCATGATCTTGGTTGTGGGTTTGTTGTTTTGGTTTGGTTTTTAACTAGACTTAGCTGGTTTGTGTTCATGGAAAACTAATTTCTTCTTTTGCATCTCTTCCAGTAATAGTTATGCACGAGTGCGAGCTGTGGTGATGACCCGGGATGACTCAAGTGGTGGATGGTTACCACTTGGAGGGGGTGGACTAAGCTGTGTCACAGTCTTCAAAGTCATTCCCCAGGAAGAGAATAGCTGTGCTGATTTTCTTATCCATGGAGAACGACTCAGGGATAAAACGGTAACAATTTACATCCATTCCTATTTACAATGTTCCTATTAAAACTACATAGGACCTAAGAATAGATATTTGCTTATTGTTGCTTGTAGACTAGAAAGTAAATTTATAGTCTCAGTCTAATGCTGTTGCTGAGCTTTTATCCATATCAATGATTATATACTTAAAGAGCCAATTATTTGTTTTAGGTGTAATACCATGCATTTCTAGAACTGAGCATGTTGATCTTTTAGAAACTTTAAAACATACTTTTTTTCATTGCAGATTTCCATCCATTTGGGGAAACATTTTGCTATTCAGGTTTTTTTTCCAATGGAGGGTTAAAGTTAAATCATCTTGCTAACCTGTTTATACACCATGATACTGTGTTTAATAGGCATGTTGGAAAATGAGGTAACTTGTTAAAAACACAAAATCTGAAGGAATTCCTCAGTAATGATTCAGTTAGTTGTGGAATTTGGCTATGACAAAAAGTAGCCATTTTACATGAAAACAACTTTTGTATTGGACGAAAGCAGGAAGCTGAGAGGTCTAAGAATTTATCTGGTTTGAACACATAGAAAGTATTCATTTATCAGCTACAGTAAATAAAATACCAGTAATAAACTTGTCTTAAACAGCATCGCAAAAGTCAGCCTCACTAAAGGAAAACCGGTGTAGGATCTCAGCCATTTCTACACACAGACTGATGGAAGACAAAATCAGCTTACTAAGGCTTGCTTGGTTACTTGTGTGCCAAATAGGTTTCTGAAGGCGGGGGGTGTGTGTTGTACTGTGGAAACAAAGAGAAGTGGGGAAAGCACAAAACCTCCATCTTAATGACATTTATCAAGAACTTACTCTTTTCTGCCAACAACTTTAGACTCCTGTGTAAGCTTAATAGGTAGAATTGCTTCTTATACCATACTGCCAATTCTTTCTCAAACATACCAGTTTCTCCCTTGAGGCAGGACTGCTGAGTTTTCTGCCTTGACTGTGACTGTTGTAGGAAGAGAGTGTATAAATAGAAATTCTGCTGACTCAGTTGTTTCAGCGAGGCGTAGTGCTATTAGCAGAGTACCCTGTGTTCCCGCACAGCTATGTGCACCTGCAGTTCCTTCCTCACTTTGCAGTAGTTCCCTTTAGAACTTTTTTTAGCATTATTGAGGCTGTTTTTGAGGAGCTTAATTGCATTTAGAGATACTTGACAATTTTCTCTTAATTCTTAATACTTTCGACATTCACAGCTTGCCTTCAGAATCCGAGGGTAATAAAATGCCCAGAACTGAAGGCTGGTTTAATGTTTCTCCTGCATGCATATGAAAATGTCACAGCCATCAGCGTCCTGATCTGTTTGCGCTCTCTCTTGTGCTTCCCCTGGGCAAGCCTTGTTTCATTTCCACTTCGGGTAGAAGGCTTTAAATGCCTCTGCTCCTCTTCCTGTCCAAAATCGAGCTCATGTTAGTATGAATATGTTTTCCAAACCTTTTGTTGTCCTGAACAGTTTTGTTTTGGTTTGTTTTTTTCAGTTTCTTGTGTGTGTCCCATCCTGTGTCCATCTGTTCCCCCCACTACTGCCTCCCAATGTGACCTACTACTCTGTCAGGACAGATTTTGATCTTACTGCAGTTTTAGGAGGTTGCTGTTGAAAGTGCCTCAAAAACACAGGATAAAAGATGTAAGAAATGCAGCTAGAGGAACGTCTATCTAGTGTATATTGAATAAAGCTCAGGGAACTAACAAATACAGATTTAGGTTGTGGGGAAGAATACTGTAGAGCCAGTGATGCTTTGGTAATGAAGTAGAAGGAAGCTATGTATGCATGTATTTCCTCAGACTTCAAGTAATGCACTTAAAAGCAACAGCTAATGTGTAATGAATTAACAGCGAAGTTGCACAGTATGCCACAACACCCCTGTTGGCATAAAAGAAACAAGATCCTACACGAAGGTATATGAGGACATCGTTAGGTCATTACACTTTTTCAGAAGGACTGTAGCAGGGACTGAAAGAGAAATTCTGTTGGGACAGGGATCCAGTCACTGATTCTAAAACTGTTCTGATCCTTATGCTTTCAATATAGATAATGGTTTTACATTTTGTTCTTAGGATATTGCGGTGGATTCACTGTTCAAGCACAATTTTTAACCTCTTCTTTAATGAAGCCAAACAATTGGTTTTTCAGTCCAAATAGAATTGACAGGTGACTATTATGTTTTATAATACAAAGACCAAGAAAAAGAACACCAAGAAATTGAAATGTAATTGTCTGTTCCAACTGAAAGAGTGGAGAAGGCTGTGGTCTCAGAGGCAACCCTGAAAAGGACTGTTGAAGATTACTTCAGTGGCATAAAATGCTGTTTTTTATTTTCTCTTTAAAAATAAAGTAAAAGTGGAAGTTGTTATGGGTTCATTGTGTTTGCTGTTGAGTAGGGACCAAATATTTTGATCATCTTCTGATTTTGAGGAAGAGTTGTACTGAATCTGCTGTTTCTGTGCTACAACATCACTCTAATCTCATTTTAGAATGGCCTCAGTGTGTAAATCTGTATACCTGAATCATCTTTGAAGTTAGCCATATGCTGTTCAGTTGGTTGCTCTGCCTTTGTATTTGCAAAGAGAAAGTAGCAATATAGTTTTAAAAAAGCTTCCTAAACTATTTTGAACATTTCAGTTATTCAGACTTTGAGCATGTGTGTCTTCAGAAATGTTTAATCTATCGTAGTATATAGAATTCATTACGGCTTGGTCAGCTGGACCGTGATTTCCAGTTCACTCACTTTTTTGCAAGGTACACACAGACGTTTCTGAAAATACTTCCATGGATTAAAAAAGAAAGTAATCCTTAGATTAGAAATTGAGTCTTCCCCTGCCCCTAAAGTCACATTACAGATTGTTAAAATACCTGTATTAACTAGCTTATATTTTGATTTCCTTTGGCCAGTAAGTCTTTATTTTGTGAACTGGCTCAGCTTCCAGAAAAGGTGCAGAAATTCCCTTATCCTGGAAAACCTATAGCGTGGAACTTGGAGCACATTTATGGGACCCAGGGAAGCATGGGTTTTGAAATACCTCAGGTTAGAGAGCAAAGGGAATTCAGATCTATGGCTTTTACCTAAGATACATGGGAATCATAATGCCAGTGTTACTGTTCAGCCTATGTGTCAGTAGGAAGGTGGAATTTATTCCAAAGCAACTTGAAATCTATAGGTGAGGTATTTGATGGAGGCATCTGGAAGATGCCTCTTAAATGGTTATACCCAAAAAGAAGGAGAGATCTTTTATCTCTTACTGTTTCTTGCAAACTAGCTTTAGTTGCTGCTGCTCCAAGTGCTTCTTCTAACACTCCATTGCAATTCCATTCCAGCGTGCCAGATCTCTCCATATATTTTATAGGATATGTAGGCATTTAATTAAGACTGTAGATCTCAGTCTGTAAGTCAGCTGTATAAATTAAATACTTTGGCACTAAACATCAAAATATTGAAGTTCCTTGTTGGGGGGCAGTTCGTTTCTTTATATACCTGAGAGCTAGGTTGCCATCAGCCCTTTTACAAACCAGCTTCAGGCTACATGTAGAAATTCCAAAATTTTTGTGCAGTACTGAGCTATTTAAAACATCTTATGGGGTTCACAAAAAGCATCCTATGTATCTGAGAAGAAAATCAAAGTGGCAGCACAATGGAATTAATTTAGGAATAAATTAGGGGAATGCTTCCTGCTAGTTTGCTCAGGTTTTTTAGATCTGCAGTGGAATGTAAGGTTATTTCATGAAGACTTTGGCATAACTACATGTTTCCTCCTTTATTATACTCACCTTCCTAGATCTGGCTCCAGCCAGTCTGCTTGGAACAATTGCATTCCCTCCTAACCTGGTCAGGTCTGCTGCTGTCTTTTACTGTGTTTACAGTAGCTCTCTTCTATCTTAATAGCACTAGTGTTAAACATACATTAGGCTCGAGCTTATAGGTTTTTAGGCTTTGGTGAATTTTATGTTCTTGAATGAAAAGTCTAATAGACTTACCTGTTCTGTTTTATTTTCTTCTCCAGTCCTTTCCCATGCAAGTTTTTACTGAAGGAGAAAAAAAAAAACTGACTAGTATCTTTTGGATCGTGAGTCAGGAGTGACAAATCAAAGTTTAAAATCTTTCTTTTGAAGAACAGGTAATTGTGTAAAGGGAGAGATACAAAGCTGAAACTGAATGTAAGTGCTGTTCTCTTCTAAAAATCTGTTGTTCAAAAACATCATTTGCCTTTTAAATTGGCTTTAAATTTTGAGAAAAGATTGATTCTGATGGGCTGTAGTACAGTCCTTATATCATCTTACTTTTTGAATTGGGGAAAAAAAAGCACACCCAGAATAATAATCATGTCACAGGGTCATGATGGCACTGGGGGCACATGCTCTGTAGCAGGAATATATGCAGGTTGTTTTGCTTGGTCCCGAGACTGTAGAAAAGCCTTTGATGCTATTTAGCAGAAAAGGCATCTACATGTAATGTTGTAAGCTGTTGGAAGTACAGCTAGAAACCAGGAAGATAGTATCCAGCATCTAGAAACATTCAGTTATGGGGTCTTATCAAAATAGAAATTTATATCAAATGCAATAAAGTTTTTTTTCATATTTGTTTCTGAAACAAGCCCTAGATAATGATGCTAATATCTTAAATACTCATTCTTGTTTAAAAATATTTGGTTTTGAAGTGCTGTTGAAATTTCCAACTGCAGAGATTCATCTTCTCTACATAAGCCAAATAGTTTCTAATACCTATAAAGAATGTAGTTTGTAGAGGTGAGAAAAGAAACACATAGCAAGCAAGTATTTTTATGAGTAGCTATGGACTCATTAGTGTTGCACATAATGACATCTGGATACTAAAAGGATTTTTTTCATTAAATAATAGTAAGTAGACATGCAGCCCTATTTATGCTGTGAGAATTTAGATATTGATCGTGTGGACCAAAGCTCTTCTGTCTTGAGTCTGATAACTCTGCAACATTTCCCATTATGTGCTAAGGCCTGCTTCATACTGGCATGGAAGTCTTTTATTAAGTCTCCAAATGAAGAAAACCTTCAGAACAGTAACCCATGTTTATTAAAAAATGCAATTTTTTTAAGCCGTAGTCACTTAATTTACAATTTTGTAGGTTTTTGTTGTGCTTATCACTGGAGATCTTAGGGAAGGTCTGCCTAAAAAGGATTGGGAAGGCAGATTTTTGGTAACCATGTGGGAGAGTGGGATATCATCTTCACATATAGAATCATAGAATGCTTTGGGTTGGAAGGGACCTTTAGAGGTCATCTAGCCCAACCCCCCTGCAGTGAGCAGGGACAGCTTTAACCAGATCAGGTTGCTCAGAGCCCCATCCAACGTGACCTTGAATGTTGCCAGGGATGGGGCCTCTACTAGCTCTCTGGGCAACCTGTTCCAGTGTTTCACCACCCTCATTGTAAAAAATTTCTTCCTTATATCCAGTCTAAATCTACCCTTCTTTAGTTTGAAACCATTACTCCTTGTCCTGTCACAACAGGCCTTGTTAAAAAGATTCTCCCCATCTTTCTTATAGGTCTTATAAGTACTGTAGGCTTATAAGTACTAAGGCTGCAATAAGGTCTCCCCGCAACCTTCTCTTCTCCAGGCTGAACAACCCCAATTCTCTCAGCCTGGCCTCGTAGGAGAGGTGCTCCAGCCCTCGGATCATTTTTGTGGCCCTCCTCTGGACCCACTCCAACAGTTCCATGTCCTTCTTGTGCTGAGGGCTCCAGAGCTGGACACAGTACTCCAGGTGAGGTCTCACCAGAGCAGAGCAGAGAGGCAGAGTCACCTCCCTCGACCTGCTGGCCACGCTTCTTTTGATGCAGCCCAGTATTTGGTTGGCTTTGTGGGCTGCAAGTGCACATTGTTGGCTCATGTCCAGCTTTTCATCCACCAGTACCCCAAGTCCTTCTCTGCAGGGCTGCTCTCAATCCCTTCATCCCCCAGCCTGTATCGATATTGGGGTTGCCCCAACCCAGGTGCAGGACCTTGCACATGGCCTTGTTGAACCTCATGAGGTTCACAGAGGCCCACCTCTCCAGCTTGTCCAGGTCCCTTTGGATGACATCTCCTCCTTCTGGCGTGTCAACTGCACCGCTCAGCTTGGTGTCGTCTGCAAACTTGCTGAGGGTGCACTCGTTCCCACTGTCTATGTCATTGATGAAGATATTAAACAGGAGTGGTCTCAGTTCGGACTCCTGAAGGGGACACCACTTGTCACCGGTGTCCATTTGGGCATTGAGCTGTTGACCACAACCCTCTGGATGTGACCATCCAACCAATTCCTTATCCACTGAACAGTCCACACATCAAATCCATATCTCCCCAATTTAGAGAGCAGGATGTTGTGGGGGACTGTGTTGAGGGCTTTACAGAAGTCCAGATGGATGACATCCATTGCTTTTCCCCTGTCCACTGATGCAGTCACTCCTTCATAGAAAGCCACTAGGTTGGTCAGGCAGGACTTGCCCTTGGTGAAGCCATGCTGGCTGTCTCGAATCACCTCCCTGTCTTCCATGTGCTTTGGCATAGCTTCTAGGAGGATGTGTTCCATGATCTGCGCAGGCACAGAGGTGAGGCTGACAGGGTGGTAGTTCCCTTTTTAAAAATGGGCACAACAGTCCCCTTTTTCCAGTCAGCAGGGACTTCACTGGACTGCCATGACTTTTCAAATATCATGGAGAGTGGCTTGGCAACTACATCAGCCAGTTCCCTCCGGACTCTGGGATGCATCTCATGATACGGAGAGTTCCAAACCATAGCAAAGTGCAGTAGAAAATAGTTCAGAGTTTTGGATGTTTGGAGACTTGAAAAAAAAATACCTGCTAATACCTGTTAATTATTGCTAAAAGCTTGGTTTCTATTTCCGTGCTTTGGAGATATGTGTATTGGGATAATTCCTCCCCAGCCCCCTTTATAGTTTGCATGCTTCAGCGTAAAGAAGCATTTGAGGGTATTATGTTTAATAGGGAAAAAATACGTTGTTGCTGCAAAGCATAGAAGTGGGTTTGGGGGAAAAAAATGCTTTAGGGGATGATTGGTATGTTTTTTGTTTGGTTTGGGTGCTTTGAGTGTTTGGATGCTTGTGGCATCTACTGAAGGCTGAGTACGTCCTACTGCTAATTCTGACCTACGGTTTTTGAGTTTTCAAGTTTTCTCTCAGGTGGGGCAGGCATAAAGTCTCACCTATATGGATTCTTATGTCTGATAACACATACAATTTTGATGGAAGTAATTTTTCTCCTTTCAGTGCCCTTAACTACTTACATCCCTTGTGTTAACTGGTCTGTTTTCCTACAGCTTTATATCTGAAAAATCAGTGTTGTCCTGTTAAATGTGTTGTCTCCTTAAATCAAGCCGAAAATAATTATGGTGTTGCATAGGATGTTTGCTTGTTTTGTTAATGATTGCCTGTCTTAAAAAATGTTGTGAGGGTTGGAGATGGGGGGTGGGTGGTAGCAGTGTTGCTTTTTGGGTTGGGGGGTTGGTTTGGGGGTTTTCTGGTTTGGTTTGGGTTTCTTTGAAAAATCATAGCTTCTACTTAGTGAAGTTTTAATCCAGCAGTTTATCTCCAGTGGTACTATCTTTTAAAAATATTTGTCATCCAGGTATGAATTTTCAGTATAAAGCAATCTGGATTAACTCTTTTGGGAGCAGGTGTTCACTGAGATGCTATAAAATCAGTCTTGTAGTACTTTTTGTTGATATTTTGGGTGAAACTGCACACAAACATAGTGTGAAAATAGTTGGTGTTTAATATAGTAGAGATCCCCCAAAAGTGCTAATGGACCTAGAAAATGCAGTGATGTGAGAAATCTTCATTTTTAACTCCTCTTTTTAGGAGGAAGCAAGTTTAAAATCATCAAAAGGAACAAAGAATGATCAATACACCTTAGAACTGCAGAATGATACTTCTTTTTTTTTTTTTTTTACTGCAGCACCTTTTCCTGTACATCTACAGCAAATACTTGATTCCTTCCTATGCTTTCTTGTAGGCAGTTGTGCCTACATGTTGTTGACCATTTAGGGAATTCAGAGTGGAGTAACAGAAATTATTTTAATGCTGAAAGAGTTTGTATGTGCAGAAAGAATGTCATCCTTCTAGAGACAGAGCTAAAAGGCAGTAAAACTCGAGAGAAGATGATTAGTGATGGGGTTTAGCGTATGGGGAATAAATAATGAAGAGCAGGAGAAGAAACCTATTTGCCTATGTAATAACTGGACAAGAAAAGGAGAGGAAGAACACAAAGGATATGTAAGAATAATCTAAGTACAGACATATTTTTCTAAAATTTTGAGATTTTTTTCTCAGTTATGTTTATAATTAACCTCATTTTTCCACAT
Organism: Pelecanus crispus; assembly: GCF_030463565.1. Lineage (NCBI taxonomy): Eukaryota > Metazoa > Chordata > Aves > Pelecaniformes > Pelecanidae > Pelecanus > Pelecanus crispus. The sequence goes on along the minus strand of NC_134648.1, from coordinate 38,737,749 downwards.
GCTGTAACAAATTTTGTATTTTTCTCAAAAAGCTGCATATGTAACAAAATTAAAAATGAAAATTCTGAAAACACATTAATATTGAAATGACAGAATATTAAAATCCTTCATTCACCTCTCAGTGTATGTTTTCAGAATCTAGTCATAATACAGAGATGCAGGTTGTCTTGCTGTGCATTTTATTATACCTGGTGCTACTGGAGCAGATCAGTGCACAACCCTCTGTACTTTCTTGTGCACCTTGGATTTTTTTAATCAAGAAACATTCAATGTAACATTGTTGCATAAAACAACTTTTGCAGGTAAATTAAATATGCAAATATATTTTAAAAGCCAGCCAATTTAAAGTGGGGAAATGATGTGAAGACTGCGACTTTGCTTCAACTGAATGTGAATGTATACCTGTAATGGTTTTGTAGCCAAATAATTCTGTTAATTATTCCTAATTACTGTTTTCACTATAGTTGAACATAAGCCATAAATATATTTGTATCTAGGTACAGGCAGTAATACATTCAAAAAGATTTTACTTTTGATTCATTTCAGTTTTTAAAACAATACTCCTGTATTATTTTCTCTTGTCTAGTAGCCTTTCTGGGAGAAAACTGGTGTGGCCTGAAAGCAGCGTAAAGTTAGTCCAGTGCTCAAAATTTTTATAGAATAAGTATACAAATAAAATTCCCAGTGATACAGTAATACTTGATATCAGCACAGTAATGTTTTTTCAGGATGTGGCCTATTTCATTTGCTGAACATCTAGCAAATCTGTACTGACAGAAGTGCTTGCTGCGGGTTTGAGAGATACTTCGGAGGCTGGGAAGATTCACTCAGTATACTGAATACAATATAATAGCGTCCTTAACCCATACCACCTATCAGCAACAGTTAGTGAATAATTTGGCTGTAATGGAAACAAGGTTAAAATTACATCCTTGTAACGGGAAGAAATCTAAACAGAGACTTTTATCTGCTCTTATGATGTATGTTTTCAGGTAATTCACAAAGACTACATTTTGTTCTCAAATTTGATATATTAGTCAGTGATACATTTTCATCCTGTCTTCTTTCTGGAAGGTGGTCTTGGAATGCACATTAAAGAAGGACCTCGTTTACAACAAAGTTACTCCTACTTTTTACCACTGGAAGATTGATGACAAAAAGTTTGGCCTCACGTTTCAGAGTCCTGCTGATGCAAGAGCATTTGACAGAGGTATTCGGAGAGCAGTAGAGGATATTTCTCAAGGTACATTTTCCAGGTGAAGGGGTTGGGGAGGGTGGGGTGGGGTGGTGAGTAATTAGTAAATGAGATAAGTCAAAGCACTTTGCATAACATTAATGCTGACAGTATTTAAGGATGTAGATTGATCTATAGCATATTGAGATCTTAACAGTTTTTAAATAGTAATTCTGGCATTTCTAAAGTGCCGTTCATCCAAGTGTCTTAAATTGTTTCACAGACGCTAATAAGGTAATTCCCTGAAACATCCCTACATCATAAAGCATTGCCTCTTTTTTTTAGAGATGAAGAAATGGAGGAAGCTAGAGTGTTACAGTGTCTTACTTGGATCTTCTTCTCAGAAGCTTGTTACAGTTTCTGTGTTCTTAGAGGATAAGCTGTGAAGTTGAATGATTTGAGACCTGTTGAGTTCTCTTTTTGTCTGCACATACTTTCAGTTAGTAGTTTTATTTGTTTACTAACAGCTGACAGAGTAGTTCTGAGGACAGGTTTATTGGGACGGTAGAAGAATTTACTCTAATAGTAACTGTTTCCAGAGCTTCAGTGACCTCATGGAAACCAGTGAGCAAACTGAAGATGATCATCAAGCCTCAATTCTGAGCTGAAAATATGATATATGTATTGCTGGATGGGGAGAGGAAGGGAGGGAAGAGGACAGGTGTCTATTGAATAGAAACATCTCTTTCAGGCTTGTAAAAAGCAACTCAAAGGGAGAAATTTAAACAAAATATTGTGTGCTGTGATGTGCTGTAAATTTAGGGATTTAATGTGTGTTATATTAGCAAAGGGAGAAACATGTTTCTGAAGGGAAATGCTGTTTGACATACTAGAATGACTTCCTTTGAATTGTGCTTATATCATCCATATCCCTGCAAGAGAAATAATTATAGAACATATGAGTCCTTTTCTTTCTTAGGGTCTCATAGTTCCAGTTTCTGCTGATTTATAGCAAAATATAGCACAGTGTGCATTCATGCCAACCAGATGTATCTGTCTTTAATTTTCAAAATGCTGCGTTAACAAGAATATACTCCCTTGCTTCTGACTTCTGATGAAATGCTTTTACAAGAAAGGTGTAAGCAAGAGAGAGGAGTGTGGCTAGGAATATTCAGTATATGAAATACAGAATGTAGAAATGAATGGTACTTACTAAAATCAACTTGAAATCTACTGGTTAAAAAAGTAAACAAGCATATTTATATCATCATAGCTGGATATTGAAGGATGGTGTGGACTACTGGAAGCAGTAGACTGTAAATAAAAACAAAATAACCTTGTCTTTTTTTTTTTTTTTTTTTACCTTTTCTGTAGGTTATCCACCCTCCCAAAATGATGTTGAAGTGGCAGAAGACTGCTTTCAAGTGAGTATTTAAATTTTTAAATTAATTGTGCAGTTGTTCAATGAATTTCTTCAAAAAATAATTTTTGTTTTCATTACTGAGAATAAGCAAAATAAGAGCAGTAGCAAATTCAGTTTAATGAAATAAGCTCCAGAACAGTTGTCTAGAAGACTTACAATATTGTTTGTCCTAAACTAAGTAGTTAATATTTAATCAATAGGATGATTAACCATCCTGAGTTTAATTTTTAAGTTTACAATGTCTGTTCTAGGTTATGTGTCCTCTTTGAACTCATGAGAACATGAAATGTTCTTCTGGGGAAAAAAAAATCAAGGGGTCAGGAATCTTCTTCTTTTACATGCACATCCTATTTGTTTTCCTAGATTTTTCACTCTGCAGTGATAGAGACTACTAACATTGTATGGTTAGAGTTGAAAAGATGCTGAGATAATGGTTAAAAGAATCTAGTCCAAACAAGAGCGGAAGTTCAGATAATTTTTAAAAACACACTGGAGATAAAGCAGCCACTTGTTGAGATTCAAATTGTTATTGATCCTGATTTGCGCCATTCAACTTCTATAGGTCATAATGGCATAAGAGGTAAAAACTTATCATAGAATAGAATCATAGAATCGTTTAGGTTGGAAAAGACCTTTAAGATCATCCAGTCCAACCATTAACCTAACATTATGAAGTCCACCACTAAAACTATTAAGGGTAGAGTAGCAACCCCACGCCTCCTGGCTTGGTGGCTGGATCATTTATAATGAAGTAAAAACTAGGAATCATTAAGATTGGAAAGGATCTCTAAGATCATCATTCCAATCATCAACCCAACACCACCATGCCCACTAAACCATGTCCCAAAGTGCCACATCTACCCGTTTTTTGAACTCTTCCAGGGATGGTGACTCCACCACCTCTCTGGGCAGCCTGTTCCAATGCTTGACTACCCATTCCGTGAAGAAATTTTTCCTAATATCCAACCTAAACCTCCCCTGACTCAGCTTGAGCACATTTCCTCTTGTCCTATCGTTATCTACTTGGGAGAAGAGACCAACAGCCACCTCGCTACACGCTCCAGCACCTCAATGTCTTTCTTGTATTGAGGGGCCCAAAACTGGACACAGTATTCCAGGTGCAGCCTCACCAACGCCGAGTACAGGGGCACAATCACCTCCCTGCTCCTGCTGGCCACACTGTTCTTGATACAAGCCAGGATGCTGTTGGCCTTCTTGGCCACCTGGGCACACTGCTGGCTCATGTTCAGCCGGCTGTCTACCAACACCCCCAGGTCCTTTTTGGCCAGGCACCTTTCTAGCCACTCTTCCCCAAGCCTGTAGCGCTGCATGGGGTTGTTGTGACCCAAGTGCAGGACCCGGCACTTGGCCTTGTTAAACCTCATACAGTTGGCCTCGGCCCATCGGTCCAGCCTGTCCAGGTCCCTCTGCAGGGCCATCCTACCCTCGAGCAGATCGACACTCCCACCCAGTTTGGTGTCATCTGCAAACTTACTGAGGGTGCACTCAATCCACTCACCCAGATCATTGATAAAGATATTGAACAAGGCTGGCCCCAAAACGGAGCCCTGGGGAACACCGCTCGTGACCGGCCACCAACTGGACTTAACTCCATTCACCACTACTCTCTGGGCTCAGCCACCCAACCAGTTTTTTACCCAGCAAAGAGTACGCCTGTCCAAGCCATGGGCTGCCAGCTTCCCAAGCAGAACGCTATGGGAGACTGTATCAAAGGCTTTGCTGAAGTCCGTATCTCCTACTATGCTTCAGAGTTCTAATGCTTTACACAACTACCACATCAAGTACTGTAACACTGATGTGTAGCGCTGCGTGGTAATATCCAAGAATCCATGTAATTAAAAAGACAGTATAATCAAATATTATGGACACATATATACAGTAAATAGTTGTAATATAGCTGAGTAAAAACCTCCTTGTTGTCTAGGTGTGCTTGTCATAACTTCCTTCCTATTTACAGTTTCATGGGAAAGTCTTGGCTTTATTCACACATACGTTCAGTTTTCAGAGTGCAGGTATTTAAATTAATATGAAGCTGATATAGAAACAAGTTGACTCAGGGGTCTTAGTGACTATTCAGAAAACTGATAGTACTCCTAAGTGGTTTCTTGAGGGAAAGAGTTTTGTCGTTTATGCAATATTAAATTCTTTATCAGTGTAGATAGATGCAGTATGGAACCTCTGCAACAAAAAATCAGGAAAATTAGCAGCCTACTTTGAAGATATGGGTAAGAATCAAATTACGATAGGAGACTGAGAGTCAAGTATTTAGAAATGATACTGCAATGCAGTGGCAATGCAGAAGAGTCTCCTGATTTCTTTCCATTTTATGGTAGAGGAAATGTATCTCTGTGTAAGTGTTGGCTGTGCAACCACCTGTTGTTCTTTATTTGCAGTGCTTTATTTTAAGGCACTTTAAAGTAAAATTGCTATAAATATTAGATACTTTGGATTTAAAATAAGCATGAGATTTTGACAGGGTGGAGGAAATGTTTGCCAAAGTTAATGCAATCCTTAATCAGCTTTTAAAAGACTTGTTTAAACACGCTTTGTTGTAAGGATTAATAATTGAGCAATTTCTACAGGCCTAATGAGATTAGAGGAAACTAATTACCTCTTGATTATGCTGCCTAGTTATTACGTTTCTATATAAGGATGCCAAAATTGAAGCAAATGTCTGTGATTCTTTATATTTACAAAGTTTGGTATTGGGAAAGTGGAGAAAAGTGTATTGACATCATATATTCTATGTAGATGTAAATAGAGATATATTTAGATATGTAAAGAGATGATGTAGATGACTTTACATGTATTTTTAAAAAATACGTATATTTTTAAAAATACTCTCTCATATATGTAACTTACAGGTACAAACAATCCTGTTTGGTGCAAACTGCTGGTAGAATTACGTGTTACATTCCAGACAGGAAAGCATATTTCATGACTTCACCACAACACACATTGCTTAATTGTGGATTCGAGCTGTGGATAGATGGCAAGAATTACCCGTTTTCTAGAGGCAGAAAAAGCTAGCCAATCTCTCTTACCATATCTCTGCATACCAAAGTAAAATAAACGATACTAGAATTGCCTATTGATAACAATACCAGAAGGAGGAAAATAAAAAAAGAAATGCAGGGAAGGCTGAACCCACCCTGGTTTAGCTATGCTTCATCTGAATCAGGTTTATGTGTCAATAATGAAGCCATAATCCCAGGGTTATGAATGTCAATGTAGAAAGGCTACAGCATTTAAGTTACAGGCTCCAGGTCTAGTCATCAAGAATATCTTGGAAATACCAAATAGCGTACATTCTCCTCCAAATGATTAATTCCTTCCCTGTTCCAAGATTGATACTGTTGTAAGCGGAACTTGATACCCCACACTTTTTTTTAACTTGAAAGACTCCTAAAACCATTTTGTTTAAAGATAATGTATTGTGTATTTGAAGAGCCATCTTGACTTGTCCACCCTTCTTCCCACCCCACTGTGGTTTAAAAGGCCTAATGATCCCCCCCTTCCCACCCCCATTTGTTCTGTAAGCTGGTTTTCCAAGTCTATAGTAGTATTTTTGAGTAAGTTTTGGAGTGTATCTATGCAAGGGCATTTTAGAGTGTGGATAGAATGTTGAAGAGCAGGTTGACACTTGGATATGAGGGCAATGGGATGTTTGTTGTTTCATCAGAACAATCTTCCAGAAATGTAATTTTTAACCTCTAAGGAATAAAGCACAGAAGATCAAGCAGTGGAGCTCCTCCATTTAATTAAAAATATTAAGTAGTCATAAGTTGTTTCTAAAATAGCAGAACATCAAAAAGAGAAAAGGGTTATTTTGCGCTTACTTTTCATAGCATGTTTGTTAATGAATTTATATTTTTGTCTATACCCTGTAGTAACTAACTGTCATGCGTATTGGTATTCTTCAGTTTCATTTCTTTCTTTCTTAGTTAGTTAGTATGATAGGTAAAGTCCCCAGGACGTCATCAAGGTGCATTTGAAAATACTAATTTTAATAGGTCTTTGCAGTTACATCATCTGCTGTCAAGGTGTTTTGCCTATGCTATTCTAGTCATCTTACACGGCAGGAATCCTGTATTTAGTGCATACTTGAAGTATGAATATAGTATGTAGTTTGTACATACATTTCATTAACTGGTTTTTTTTTAAAACTGAAAATGATGAGTGATGAAGAAAGCAAAACGCTTCATAAGTTATTTTACTAGCTGGTTATATCCAGTGCCACAGCGCAAATGAAATGATCCAAACAAGATCAAAACACACATCCTTCTGATCTAGTCAGTGGCACTGCTGTTAAACCTCAATGCCTACTTGTAATAAGTATTATCACATTTTATAGATGTAGCAAGCAGAAATAGGGGTTGTCCAAAACTTGTATGTGCGACTCTTAAATGCAAACCCAAAAACAGAACTCTTACCCTGTGCTCTCTAGGCTACCATTTTGGTTGCTATATTGTATCTTGGGTTACTAGATTTTTTTTTTTTTACATTCGTTAAATAAAATCTCATAGAGAAAGCATTCTTCTTACTGAAGATTAAATTTATCTTTTTAAGAAGACATAGCTTCATTATAGCTTCCTTAGATGCTCTGTTGTTCACAAATAATGTTAAAAGCTTAGTATTAAAAAAATACCATCACTTAAGGGTGCCTTGCTTATAAAGGTTGCTTAAATGATTACAATTGCTGTTAGTTGTTTCATGAACGCATTATATACAAATTGTTTATATCATTAAATAAGCCTTAGTCTTACTAGATTAATTTCAAATAGAAATACACAAATGAGTTAATGCAGAGCTGTCTGACTTCCTGTAATGTTTGTAAATGGATCCTGGGAATGTATATATACTTATATGGAAATATACACTGGAAATTTGTTTTGGTAGGAGGTTTGGGTTTTTTGGTATAAAACCAGGCATTTTGGATGCAGTAGACAAGCAGCTTGTTTAAGTCAGTTTGCTTGTTTGTTCAAAGATTGGCTCAGATTCTTTTCCTCTACCAAATATAAACTTCTTGTTCTAAAACCCATCTAGCTTAACTGAAAAAATGTAAAAATGAGATTTTTTTTTTTCTTAGAAGTAAATCTAAATGAAATCTAGAGCTTATGCATTTAAAGTATTTTTATGTGGGTTTTGGATACTGAAATGCATAAGTCTTGCTTTTGAGAACTGAAAAATAGAGCAGTTGAGTCTTAATTTCTTTCAGGTTTTGTTGATTCAGCCATGCTGGTGTTATTTATAGGCTACCAACACTTTTTAACAGTTTTGAAGTAATAAGAAATGGAGCACTTACGCTTTTGAGATTCTTACTGCTGGCAGAAGAAAACTGTAGACTGATAAATTATAAGCAGGGAAAAAAAAGTTTGGCTTGTTCTTTCAGAAATAGGTACATTGGGCTTTTTGTCAATATGAAGGGGAAAAGGCTTGCATCTTACATGCATCTTAAGTGGTTTTGGTGCAGGCAAGGAGGACATAAATGGTTCATATGCTTCTTTGTAAATACACTATTTAGTGACCTCTTCGTAAATGCACTATTCAGTGACCATTCAATTTATTTTGTCTATAACAAAAGGTTCACAGAAGTTTCATTTTACAAAAATAACTTGACGTGATGACTTGCAAGGAAATGTGAAATAATTTACCCTTGACGCTGTGTTGTTTTTACGGAGAAGACAATACTACATGATAAAACACTGAAGATGAGCAATATTTAGTGCAATTAATAAATTGGCTAGGTGTAGTTTCTAGAACTAAAAGTAATACTAATTTATATTATAATTTAAAATAATATATTGTGTTAAAATTATTTGGGTTTATTAAGCTTTTTTTGCAGAGTAGTGTTCAAAAGAGAGGAGGAAATTTTTTTCCTCACCGGTATCCCTAAAAGCCTCTTTACATCTCCATCTCTCTCTCTTATTTCCTCAGAGTTATGTTTTGTGTTTTAAATTATTAGTTCCTTCCTTGGAATCCCTAAAAACCTCTAGTGTGCTTTATATATTCAGGTAGAACAGCCTTGGAAGAAAGAGGCATGTCAAATGCCTTATTTTTTACTTTAAACTGTACAAAACAGTCCGAGTAATCTAGGTAATATTTCAGTCCATGTCAGAAATACATACCTGATTATAACAGAGTTTCTTTGCCAAATATGAAAATACTTGCTCCATCGGTCTTAGAAGGAAGTTACTCAAACGTTTTTGAAACCCGTATCATTTATTCTCAATTAAAAAAATTAAGGAAAAAACATTTAAACGCTTCTTGTGTTGGTTAGCATCAAACAGCAGATTTTCAGGCCTCATGGGAAGTAAATACAAGAACTGGGATGCAACGGAAATGTGGTCTCTCATCCATCCTTCTGTGTAATCATTAAACTTACTTAGAGCAGAACATTTTTAACAATGTTTGCAGAACAATGTTGAATTCTCTCCCAGACTTAACTCTGGCAAACTGGGAGAAGTAAGGAGAGAAAATTGAAGAAGAAGAGAAGCTCAGTCTGGTTTTCATTTTCTCTACAGCTGTCATCTGGCTTTGAATTCTGCTGGAGAGCTACAGCTGGAGTCATTTTATTGCTTTACCCAGCATCCTTTTGCCTTGCGCGCACAGAAATGTTTTAGTAGTCTTGGAAAAAAATTCAGAGTATCTCTTAGCAACCATAGGACAGTAATTATTATACCAGCAGCTGGGAGCAAACCAGATTTCCGTTGTGCATTAAAAACTGGCGTAGGTTACTTTACAGATGATACTGAATAACCTATGCCAGTACTGTACTTTGCAGGCTGTGGTTAAAGGATATTGAACGTGGGCGGTGTAATTGCTTTGGACAGTAGAAAAGGGGAATGTGTGCATCTGTGTTTGTGTGTAATATTCAGTATATTTAATATACCAAGCTTAGTTCTTGTGGAAAACTTTACATGTTTGCTTTTTACTTAAATGCATTTTCAGTACAATAGCATTTTTGTTTCTAGGGCCTCTCCCTTCAGGTTGACAGTGTTTCCATTATAAATGTAGGTTTTCAGGTGTTTATGACCTTGTCATAAAACATCACATTGGAGGAGGAAGTGTCATCCAAAGAAGGCCTTTTTGATAGTAATAAACATGGTTTGGCTGTATCTAAACTATCGGTTTAATTAAAAATACAGAGTTCAGGATATTCATCTGGCATTTCTGTAGTTCTGCAGAGTGAATATTTATAGGCTAAATAAGGTCATAACTGACCTGATCGCTTTTCATTTTTCATAAATACCAGAAGTTAGGCTGTGTCTGCTTACCTGTAGTGTCTAGGTTGGTAGGCTGAGCGTTGTGCTTTCCAAACAGCTGTCTCATGAGTTCTTGCCTTACAAAGGTCAGATGCCTTTGTCTCCTGCCGCCCCCAAATTCGTCCTTCAAGTCAGTTAGCTTGAATTGCAGTGTCTGTGTTGGGATTTTATAAAAGCATTCCTTTATAATTGCTGCATGTAGGGCACAAAGGCTTTGCTTTAAGATTAAGGTTTGTATGTCATACATCAGCGTCTGGCAGTGCTAGTTAGCACTGGCATAGGTGATCAGTGCCTATAGCCTTTATTAGATGGAGCCCTTCTTGGCCGCTGAGGGGAGCGTGTGTGTCTGTGTGAGCATGTGCAGGTGTCCTCCTTGCTCTATAGTGTAGGTAGTTTATTTCTGAAGAAAAAAGGTGTGAATCACCTGCAGGGACAGGAAATAATGCAGGCTGTTGCAAATCTCCCCCAGGGATAAAGACTGGCTTGCGGGTAGTACGTGTTTTTTTCCCTGGGAAGGAAGGCGTAGTAGTCTTTGCAGCTCTCATCCTTCTCCCTAGACCACTCAAACTGATAATAGCTGGGGGGGTAAGGGGGTTGGGTAGTGCTTATCACTGTGGTTTCTGTAAAAGCGCTTCTAGCTGTTAAGTGTGTTCCTAGCTTAAATAGTTTCTGCTTGTAAGCATTTATAACATTGCTCAAACCAAAAATAGTTGTAGGCATTTCTTCCTCATTCTGAATGCAGCTCTCCTGTGGTTTGAACCACGGTTTTGGAAGCTTTTTATGTCATTGGGCAATGTACCTGCAGGAGAACCTCCTGCTAGGAAGATGTTTGATATTGCGCTAATATTTGATGCTTTTTGCTCTTAAAATAAGTATACATCCATGAAATCTAACTCTTGCCAGTCATTTCAACATACCTTTTGTACTCCTTTCCCAACAGTGTTTGACCAGAAAATTTAATTTTGTCAATTGCTTAGTGGTGTTGTCATGCTCAAATAGCTGCAAAAAATACTTCTTTCTGGAGTTTTGCCTGTCTTCAGTATTTTTCAGTGAAACTTTAACCTGACTGAGCTGTTGTCTTTCATGGGGTGTATGCTCTCTAGTATTAATTATAGCTGATCATTCGTTAATTACTAATTTTAAAGTTTTTCCACTCAGAGTGCTTCTGAACAATATATAAATTCTTAGTGATGTGATGATTTTCTTTCTCCTAAAAATCAGCTACAGAACAGCTACTTCCACTTTATCTAGATGTCTTAGAGCTTGATACATTAGGCTTTTTTGTACATGAGGTGCTAATGTAATCCTAGAACAAGTTCCTTAAGTAATTTGATAAATGAAAACTAATGATTCAGTGTTAGTGCTTAACCTGCCAAAACTTCAGATTTTCCTCTGCGCTTAGTTTTCTGGAGTATTTTTATCATTTCCCCCTTAAAGTTTTCTTGATATATACAAATCCTTATGATAAAGCTGAAACATTCTCATTGCTGGAAGCTGGATGATGCCAGAATTTTCTCAGTGCTATCAGATGATGACAGCCAGTTAACTTTACAGCATCTCTCAATAAAAACAAAACAATGTACAGTACATTTTTTGGCAGCCCAGTGGGTTTTGTATCAATATGCTCTACTGTATCCGAGGTATATTCCAGTCAGTTAAGCTTAAAGAATGAGAACTGTTGGTTTTTCTATTCTTTTCAGAAATTGGATCATCTCACAAGGCAATATTCCACCCAGACATACTTCTTCCTTACTCTGAGCGGCACAGGATCTGTAGATGTCTCATTATATGTTGCCACATGGTCTCATTTTTGTATCAAATTGCCTGACATAACCTTAATTTCAAAAAGACAGTCATTAGTTGTTTAATACACACTTGCTGTAATTAGATATTTTAATTGAGCCAGTGTATGTTAAAACTGACTTTCTGTTCCTTTCCAGCTGATCTTGCTTTTAATTTATTAAAAGGTCTGACTAGCTTTTGCCTTATTAGTCTCAGAAATGTTTTCCTCCAATTGGATATTTGTAAATACTGGCAGCCTCGTGGGTAGTTAGAGAAACCATAATCTCAGAGACTGGGCTAATCTCTCCTTCCTTAAAGAAGTTCCTCAGTCTGATTTGGCAATTTACCAAGGCATGTATCTCTAATGCCCAAGTTGTGTACACTCTGCAGAGAAGGAACTCTTATTTTCCAAGCCTAACTTACAGTAAAGAAAACACTTGCCTACTTATCAGTACTTTAAAAACGTGTATTTGAAAATACTTGTGTTTATAGATGCCTCTAACACGTTATGTAGAATATTAATGCATTTATGTGTGAACTTGGTGGTTTTGGTGTGGTTTTTGTATAAATGCAGAATAATTTCAAGGGAGTTCTTATATATTCTAGACTACTCAAGAAAATACATCAGGTTCATTAATGAAAGATCACCTTTTCCAACACGAAACTGTAGTAACCAGTGAACCTTACAACAGTGCAAATTTAAGGCCTTCAGCATTTGAGGATTTCGACTCCAGGAGAGCCTGTTTTCCTAGCCAACCTAACCAGGTAAGACTACCAACAAAAGAAGCGGTTCTTACTTTGCTTGCTGCATTAATGGCACAGTATGTAGTTTCTGACAAGAAATCACTTTCTAAGTCCCTGTATATAGTATTGTACTCTCAACTTCTTGAAATGATCAATATAAGCTTTGCAGCTGAAATACTACAGCATTATTATGGCAGAGGTAAAGCTTTAATGGAGGTATTTGCCTATGCTTGCAGTGCAGCAGACTACATGAATAAATCTTTCACTTTCTTTGAAGTCAGATTTCTGTATTACAGACTTCTGTTTCTGCAGCCTTGAAAAGCTGTTTAAATTTGTTCAGAAAATATTAATTGACCATGAGCTTAATCTCAGTTACATGTATACTAACACCGTTTTGATTAAAAATACTGAAAAGTATCTTTAAAATTGGTATCTTGGATGCATTACACAGTGGGGCACTTTTGCTAAATATTTTTAGTGAAACATTGTTCATGCTTTCTAACCGCCTATTTAAACTAAAATACTCTATTTTGGTACAGAAAGGAAAACATTGTATCAGTTATGCATGAAAACTATTAAGCTATTGGTAAACAGATTCTTAAAACAAAGAAAAAAACTCCACTAACATGAGGAAGGCCGATGTACAGACATTTTTTAAAAGAGGTCATATTTGTACAACGTTACATTGGAAAAGCAATGTTGCAGCTTTTCCTTTAACAATATACATTCTGCTTTTTTCTAAGCCTCAAAGAACTGACAGTTTTTGTAGACTGTAGAAGTAGACTTAATAGTGAGTTGGATAATAATTAATTTGAGGGTCTTATGCCTAGAAGCAAACACATGGGAAGCTTTTTAGAATAAGCTTAATAACAGAAGTCAAAGCAAAATGCAGGTTCAAGTAGTTGTGAACACTTCATCAGAAAATATTTCTGTTCCTTGAAATAAAGCTTTTTAATACCCTCGGTCATTCTTGCAAAGAAAGATAGGATTGTATTAAAGTCTTGTATCAGCTGCTTTCTAACTGCTTTATTGGGCAAAAGAAGCAAACAGTGTTACCTGGAGAACTAACTAAAGAGCTTGAAATTATAAACTTCTGATTTTTAATAATTGATCTGCTCCAATTATCTCTTTGTATAAGTCACCTCATTTTTGTTTGTTCTGTTCATTAAGAGGTACATATTTTTCCTACTTCCCATTTACTTGCAAAGAGAATTTTAAAATTTCTTAGAATAGAATAGATGGGTGATTAGGTTATTGCAGCTAACACATAACAGCTACAGTAACCGGTAATATATGTGCTGTTAGTCTCCACTGAGTTATAAAGAAAACTGCAGTAGCCTAAAATACCTGTATGTTTTAAGAGCACACATAGAACTGGCTACTGAGAAAATGATAATTTAAGGTGTGGTATGCTTGGTAGTGCCTGTCTGATAGAAATGAAATAGGAATTTCTCGGAGATGACTGCTAGAATTCACTTCTTGTAGACTGAAGTTATGGGAGATTCCATGGAAATTTAAGTAGATGTTGTTTAAAATATTTTTCTCATATTGTAGCACCACCTGCATCCGACACTCCATGCTTTTTGCATGGCCCTGTGGTGCACACATTTAGAACATAGGCAAGTCAACAAAATCTCACATTCAGTATGTGCACACACTCTCTGCTGAACTCCATGCATGTGACCGTGTGGCACAGCAGATCTTGAGGTAAATACCTATTTTGTTTCAATTTTGTATAAGTAAGTTTGCACTCTTACTGTGCTTGTAAGTCGAATAGCTCAAGGAGTACATGCTCAGACTAAAGAAGTGATTAATGACAGTTCAGATCTTTACCTGTAATACTTTGACTGTTACTAAAAAATACCCAAGTCCCTCAGCTCTTCAGCTTCTGACACACTGATATGTGTTTAACTTAAATTTTGCGATGATACATTCAGCTGCTGGTGTCCTCATTTTGTGGAGTTGCAAGCTGGGCAAAGTCAGGTATATCTGTTTGAGGAGAGGCAATGAAGGCTACTAGTACCAAGCAAGTGTCCGTGCTTTGTTTAAAGGTCCACCCCTTTAAGTAAGGAGTAATACTAGTGAGTTTGGTCAGGTGAACAAAAATTTTCTGCCTAATTCCCAGTTGGCTAATTATGTTCATAATGAGATTCTCTGTGGGACTTCAGTTTGCTGTAATATTCTTCCTCCCTTCCTGCTTCAGCTGTTACACAGAGATGGCACTTGTACTGAGTTATAGTTTTGAATGGCTAGAGGACTACATACATTATTCTCACTGAATTTTGCTGGTATTTGTACCTAACTGAATCTGGATTGTGTATTGTTCTTAAGGTTTCATGTACATCATGCTTTCCTATAGGTCCCATTAAACAGCCAATATGTAAGCACTTTATATAAAGCTTTTCCAGCATTTCTCCTGTCTGCTTGTTTTTCAGCATTTCCCATTTGCTTTCTTAAAAAATGATTTCATAATATCAGTTGCATAAAGAACGCAATGCTGCCTTGTTTGTAACATGTCAGACCTTAAGCATTTTAGTAGGTGTTTGGCTGGGGACTTGGAAAAAAAGAAATGAGTTCTATGTACGTGGTGTGTTCTGCTCAAATAAAAAGCCTTTAAAGACTGAGGAGAGGTCAGATTTTATAGTTGTTAGTATTTGTAGTGATCTTTAATGGCTATTAGCTGTCTGGGGAATGGGAGGTTGAGGGTGGGTTTTTTGGTTTGAGGCTTTGGGTTTTTTTCTTTTAAACAATGGGTTTTATTTAATGCCTTAAATGCATGCGTAATATTCTGTGTAGCTAGTGGAGTAAGGAACCTTTATGCTTGTAATATACAAAATTGTAATGACATTTTTGATACTTTTTCCCATCAATTAATTTATGTTGTTCACTGTTCAAAAAAAGCCAATTATCCATAGCTAGTCATTGATGCTAAAACAATAGGCTCTTTCTCTTGTTTGGAAACAGACTAGAGTTGAGAAGCACTCTGCTTTTATAAGCAAAGGGGAGGCCTAACTGCTTGCATCGGAGCCTGGGGAAGTATGGAAGAGCAGTGATGTTAGCTGAATAGGATATAACCTTTCTTCACCCTGTATCCTTGAGACCTTGTGGAAGTCCAACTACGTGGCTTGGAGCCAAGAAAAAAAATTATTCTTGTTAGCATACTCCAGTTGAAACTCACAGGGCAAAGCAGCTCCAATTACAGTTCTGTACTTAAAATATATCACACAAGGATTATCAAGCAGCAAAGTGATGGTTAGAGCAGGCTACAGATATTCTTACATAATCAGAAGTTGGCATATTTTAAGCAGCTACTCCTTCCTCTTTCCCAGCTGCCTTCCCTCTTCCCTCCTCTGCCTCCTACCCCAAAACCAGGGCGTGCAGACTTCAGTGTAGTAGGAGCATAGACACATGCAAAGTGAAATAGAAGTGTGTTAACTTAAAACATCATCTTCAATAGTTTGTTGTTACACACTGCAACAGATTAGGAACATGCAGTTCTCCTAGACTATGGAATGGTGACACATTAATTCTCATTAATATGATCCATACTAATAACGTAAACACTCTAAAAGCAACGGTACTGATGTCAAAGATGCATTCCCAAATAATTCATGATTCTGGAAGAATTTGTAAGGCTAATGGGTTAGAGAGTAATTCGCCGCCCCCCCCCCCGCCCCCCAGTCTTTTCTGTGAGTTGGTTTGTAGGCTGTGCACTTGACAGGAGAAAAAGGCGGAATTTGACTTGAAGCTCACTTATATTCTGGCTGCGATATAATAGCCCTACAGTGTAGGAAAATAATTGCCTGTCTGTAAGGCAGGAATACTGGGACATACTGAGACTTCTGCTTTTTTGCTGCACTATCTGCTATTTTCAGGAGCTCTTTCCATGCACATGTGCTAAATTTTTATCCTGTCATTATTTGCACCTTTTATTGAAAGTCACTTGCAATGTGATTTCAGTAACATTTAGCGGCAGTCCACTGCCTTACACTTAGATATAAGGTCTGCACTATTTCAGTTCAGATGATTGAAATTTGCCATCTTCAACAACTTTTTCATGCCCCCATGCCCTTTCTCTTACTTGCCTTTTGAGGTAAAAGGTCTTGAGTTATGGTCAGTTCATTACAAGTTGAGAATTTTAAAAGTACTTAGGTACTGCATGCCGGTGTCCTAAACTAATCAATTGAAGTGCTCTATATTAGCTAAGGGGAGATGCATTTAGAAGTCACTGTTATTGACTGATCGTGCTACTGAATATTGTTCTTCATATGGCAAAATCCTTATCTAGAATACAGCTTTGAGAATAAGTAACCAGTATTCAATATTCTTGTTGCAAAAGTGGAGGGAGTTTGAAAACTTGGAGCAGGAAGAAAGGAGAGCTTCTCCTAGGTAACACGAGTAACTCAAAGTGAATGAATCGGGGAGTTAATCCTAAAGCAGTGGATCATCACTGACATGAAGTCAGCAAATTCACATAAGGCATAATTGACCTGTGGAATTAGTTGCCACTGTAAGATGTTAAAATCTGAATTTTGAGCATAATTCAAAGAACAGTATCAAGTTGTATGCAGATACCAAAATATCTGAAGCTCTTATGAGATACTAAAAAGTCAGGAAAGGATACTAAAGCTTGTGGTCCTAGTATCACAGAAAAGGCTCATTATTGTGGGCAAGTCTATAAATTGTACTAGTAAGAAAGTAAGCTGAATTTTTTACCTTCAAGCAGCAAGGAACAAAATCATGGGTTTTTTTTATTTTCTAATCTAAGTTTTAGATTGTAGGTGGACATAAATTTGGGACTTCACTATAGTAAACTTATCTTGCTTTGCGATTTCAGGTCCCACTGAAGTCAATCAGGCACGTTAGTTTTCAGGATGAAGATGAAATTGTTAGAATAAACCCTCGTGACATTTTGATACGTCGTTATGCAGACTACAGGCATCCTGACATGTGGAAGAACGACCTGGAGAGGGATGACGCAGACTCAAATATACCATTTTCTAAATCAGACAGTAAAAAATCTGACTATTTATACCCGTGTGGGGATGGAACTAAGCTGAATTCCCTGAAAGACTCAAAGAGTTCTGTGGTATTTAAAACTCAGCCTTCCTCATCAAAATTTAAAAACTCAAAAAGAAGAAAAGAGGATGGTGAGCGTTCCCGCTGTATATACTGCCAGGAAAGGTTTAATCATGAAGATAATGGCAGAGGGAAATGTCAAGATGCGCCAGATCCTATTAAAAGATGTATCTACCAAGTTAGTTGCATGCTTTGCGCAGAGAGCATGCTGTATCACTGCATGTCAGACTCTGAAGGAGATTTCTCTGATCCTTGCTCGTGTGACACTAGTGATGACAAGTTCTGCTTACGCTGGTTAGCGCTGGTGGCACTCTCGTTCATTGCTCCATGTATGTGCTGCTACCTCCCCTTGAGAGCATGCCATCACTGTGGTGAGGTATGTGGGTGCTGTGGAGGAAAGCATAAAGCTGCGGGATGAATCAGTCTTGTGCCAAACAGAGCTGAAAAATCTTTGTTTCCAGGAAGCATCTAACTTGGATTTGTGGAAGCTTTTTGGCAAGCTGAAGGGAATCTTCTTTCATGTAAGAGATGCTTGATGTGGAGGAAGCAACAAGACTTGTCAGACCTTGGCATTTTACAAGTGCTAGCCATGCCTATTTCCTTTGAGTGCATGGCATTTGTTGCAAGTTGTGAAGGAGATTTTGCAAAGGAAAGCCTATTCTTATTATTGGCTATAAAATGAGTATATAAACTATGATTATACTAAAAGGGATTAACTTTCGCCACTTTGTACATTCATGGTTTAGGTGAGGGGGCTCTTTTAAAAGGATTAAAACTTACCTGAGGGGAAATTTTAACTAAAAGTGCACTAGTGACAGTTGATTTAAGATTAAGAAAAGTTAATACTCGGCAAATGAGAAATGAAACTGATTTTAAGTGCAACTAAATCACTTATTAATAGTTTTTTGGAAGCGACTTTATGTATAAATAACAAATGTTTATATTTAACTAAATGTGTAAGGTACGAATTATTACATGTTAAACTTTCCTTCCCTCTGATATAGTAGGTATGGACCATATCTACTGTCACATTCCATGGTAGTATTTTAAATATTTAATTAGTTAATTTAGTCGCATTTTTATTCCAGATGGACAAATTGATATTTTCAGTCCTGTTTCCCTTCAGCTACAGTTTGTGTTGAGTTGTATCCATACATTCTGATAATCTAAAAACCTTTAAAATATTAATTATTCTAGTCTTGAGTGACCAATATTTTTTTGTTAAGCACAGATGTAATTGTCTAAAATGTTCTTGTTAGAACATAACATTTATTTTTATATCTAAATTACTTTGATTTCAACATGACAGCAAAAAGGAAGTTGTTTGTTGCTCAACCAGCAAGTTGTTTTCTTTTGGGGTGTCCTCAAAAAATACTTTATTGCATATTCAAATGTTCATTAAGCAAAAGGTACATTAAAGGCAGTTGTAACAAGTTGTCATCAGTGTTCTTGTTTATCCTTCTGTTAAACTAGGATCCTGTTCAGCTGTTTATCAAGTACTATGATTAAAACAAGAGATTAATAACAAAAGTGAAATTGTTTTCATTATTTTGAACTGCAACTTTTTCTTATTTGAACGGGCAAGAACAAAAGTACTGTGTGTTTTGTTCAAAAACGACGACGACAAAAGACTTAGCTTGAGAAATAAATTACAGCCCAGGCAAAATCGGAGTGAACTTCTTAATGGAGGCTATTTGGAGGGGGGATGGGGAAGGGAGGGAGAGAGGGAGAGAGAGAGTGTGTGTGTATGCGTATGCGCGGTGGTATATTGTGTATGATATTGGTTATGGCTTTGTACTTACTAAGTGTTTAACTTTCAGATAAGAATTAACTAATTAACCTATAGAGAATTTTTTAAAACATTACATGCTTTGCTCTGTCACGAAATAAGACACACTTACTTCTGATTAAAGATACGTAAAACACTAAAACCAGTTATAATTCATTAGCGAAGGTGCCTCTGATATCCTGGCTGGAGTGGGACAGACTGTCCTCAGTATACCCTTGTTACTAAACAAACAAAAAACCTAATTGATTCTCAAAGATGCACATGACTGACTTTTCTCACTTCCTATGCATTTCTTCAGTGTATGTTGTGTAATTTTTCTTTCTGCATGTATCAGTGCCCTTAATTTTCCTTTGTGTAGCCCAGAAGTAAAATGAGTAAATGTATATAACATTATCTGTCTGTAAAATACTTTTTAAAAGAAAACATTTATATTTATATTACAGCTTGAATTGACCACCTTGTGTACATAGATCATCTCAAAGTATTATTTCACATTGAAAAGAAGACAAATATATTGATAACTGTAGAAGTTACGGAAGAGCTTCTAGTTTTGTATTAAGAGTTGATTGGATGAATTAAGTCCAAGAATACGACATGGTAGCAGCAGTCTTGGTTTTTACTGTTTATATATTTGAAAGCTGCTACTCTGGTTGATTTTCATGCTTCACACATTTTCAGCTAAACTTGGTTGCCTAGAATAGACTGTTAACTTTAAAAACAATTTTGATTAAAAAAAAAAATAAAGGTGATGTTTTTCTAGTGAATGAGAGGAATTTAATATTTGTAAGTGCTAGGTTCCTAATTCAAGGTGAAGAGAGGTATGAACAACCGAAGAAAAGAACTTGCTGGCTGTATAGGAAAATGCTGTAGAATCATATTGTGTATATACTTCAGAAAGAAATGAATTTAACAGTTTCCTCCGAGCACTATACAACATAGTGAAACTCCTGGTCCTGTACTGTATTTTATATGAAACATATATGCTTTAATATTTTTATTGAATGTGTGCATTAATATTTTCACCTTGCATTTAACCACTTTGCTGCTAAAATGTTTTCACCTTTCGCTTTCCTCTTTGAAGACTTGATCCATCTAAAAAGGGTTACTGAACTGACATATGTTCACTTTTCCTTCTTGCGCTGGAAGTGTCAGCCCGCATGCCCGGTTTGAGAGTGACTAGAAGAACTGCAAAGGCACGTGGCTACATAAGGGTTGGTTTTAGTCAGATGCACATGTCCTTTTTCTTCTGGGGTTAGGGATCTTACCGACTGCTGCAGTTAGGACAGGAGGAGTGGAAGGCGGACATATAGCAAACCCGTTCCAGAACGGGCTGTTACATCCATGCATCTTTTGGTTTTGATGGCATGTAACATTTATTCTGTCTCTTCTGAAATATTTTCTTAAGCATTTGGGAAAAAGAGAAATTTCTTCCCCCAATCCTTACTCCTCCCATCGCCATCAGAACTGTAGTTTGTCAGGCATGTAGTAGCAGAGCTTTGTGTTGCTTGGAGGGGAGATCCGAGCCTTGGGAAACCATCATTGACTATTAAGTCCCTTGCTTGTTGAAAGCCTCAGTTACCGTGAAAATTAAGTATTTCCCCTTGAAAGTGGGGGAAGAAGTTAAATGATAGCAGCACTCGTGCACCATCTACTGGGGGAAAAACATTCAGCTGCATTCAGGCACAATATTTAATTACACAGTAATTTAACTGGCTACTAGTGCACTACTTGAGCTACAGAAATATGTTAAGCTCTAGTTATGAATTTACAAAATAGTAATTTGGACTCCTGCTGTGATTCTTTATCTTGTCATGCTTCTTAAGTTTCATTATTAATATTGATTGAAAGTAAAAATGCTTTAACCGTATATTTTGTTAGGTTTACAATAGTTATGATGGCCTGTTATGCAGGAGCATAAAAATCAGGAATGGAGTGAAAATTCTTTGGGTTCTGTCACTGGGTTCATAAGAAAGTGGTTTGGGTTTTTGGTTTTGTTTCTCCTCCCCCTTGAAGTTCTTTCCCACAGCAAAGTGATGGAGTTTTGATGTTCACGCAGAGGGAATCTGGCCTTTTGGTTTGTGATACCAATCAAGTTTTGAGTACGCAGAGGTGGGTCTGTGCACTCACACGTGCGATTCAGTAGTTGTGAAGGGCATATCCACAGCTGTGTGCAAGATTAAAGCAATATTCTGATAATAATCTACAATTACTAGGGTAACTGTTTAGTAAACAGCAGCAAATGATGGCATAAAAGTCAGATGCCTTTCCAGAGCTTATGTAAGGGATGTTCCAAACAGTCTTAACCAATGCAGTTTCCTCTAGAGAAACAAAAGTATTTTGAACAATGTCTTAATTTTGCATGCTGGAATGTAACATTCCCATTTCAGATGTGTTCTCTTCAGAACGATCTGTTCATGTGTACCTGGAGTATAATGTTGAACTCCTGTGTAAATAATGCACAGGTTTAAATTAGACTTTAAATCTTTTCAGAGCTTATGGCCCAGTATGCAGCCAGTACAGTGATACATTCGTCATAATAAAATGAAGATCAAGGGTGGCTGGTGGCTGGCAACAAAACAGTAACTTTAAAAAGATGCCTTAAATAGTACTGTTGTCCAACAGCTGGGTGGATGAAGCTTCCATTTCCTTCAGTGCACTGATAAATGCAAAGAGGGGTTGGGGGGGGTTGTTTGGTTTGGAGATTTTTTTTTTTTTTTTTTTTCCCTGAAAGCTTCTCTTTCTTAATTGCAAAAGTTGTGGTTCGTTTAAGAAATCAAAGCATTCGGTGGAGAAGAAGCCTTCATGTTCAAAGCTGCAGTATAAGCTGTACATAGTTTTCCTTCTTTTGCTTGGTGCCATTTGCTTTCCACCCTAATGACCTCAAAAGTGCCTCATGTGTATATTGTTTCCATTAAACCTCAACTGCTCTTTCTTTCTACTAAATGATGTATAATTTAGTTAACTCATCCCATAGGTGTTTCCTTTATGAATATGAATATAGGTTGTTACTTTGAGTATATAATGTAAATATGCCTTCAAATTTGTAACTGGTTTGTTACATCATATCCTTGTAAGTTGACATAGCAGATAACACCATAAAATTGTTTAAATGTTTTTTCCTGTAATTACCTGATTAAAACTATCTTGAAATGAAACAACTGACATGTTTTTCCATTCTGTGTTGAGATTACTCAGAACAGTGCATATGCAATTAAATGTTGCAGCTCAAGAACAGAATAAAAAAAATGTAAATACAGGTAATCATTTTGCCATAGTGTTCTGCTTACTGGTTAAACAAAATGTTAATCAGATCATGTTGTGATTTTAAGACTGGTCAAAAAAGCATTGTATTATCTTCAAGCTCCAACATCTTTCATCATAAGAACCATTTTCAAGAGTTGCTATAAAGTTTTAAACAAAAATGTGCCTGTACCAGCTTGCTTTGTATCTACAGCAGTACTTGTCTTTGACATACTGCTATGAAGGTCAAGATTCCTTCGTATAAATCATGTTTATTTGAGTTCCCACTCAACCCCACCACAAAAATGTGTATCTCTGAATGTAATTCGAAGCTTTGTGCAAGTTAAAAAAATAAGATACACACCAGAAAAGGAAGGAAAACTAATCAGTCCATGAACAAAAATGAACATGTAGAAATCTGTGAGACTATAATTTGAAAGCTCAGTGGTCAGAGTTTAGGATGGATTATTCTAAATTGAATTGTAGTTGTCTCTAGTTTTTGCAAATGTTTTCTTACTGGTTACAACCGATAAAGTAATTCTCGCTGTTCATCTGATCAGTTTCTAACTTCAAGAATTTTATTATTGCTGGGTGTAATCATTACATGGACTATTAACTGTTGATACTTGAGTTTTTAACTGATGATTTGAAAATGCAGCTTTACCAGAGAAGGAAAGCAGGCAAATGAATGAAGTGACTAACAAGGTGAGGGATTAATAGAGAATATTATAGGACTGTGTGAAGACCACATATGGGAAAGTGACTCAGCATTAAACATGGTTTTATAAAAATTAAAAACCTAGTGTTAGATCTCTGACAAATCCACCTTAATGTCATGGGTCATGCACAATCTTCTGGTTTTGAACAAAAAGGATAGGTAAGGGGCTTGTTCTTTTCTTTTCTTTTTTTCTTTTTTTTTTTTTTTTTTTTGACAGGTAAGTCAAACGCAGTTACTGGAGTTTATAAATTAAACCAAAAACTGAAGTTATTCCACAGACTATAGTTTGTAGACCACAGACCTAGTGGCCAGTTTCTAAAGGGAGTTCATAAAAATATCCCAATTAGTCCTTGCCATATAGCAATTAATACTCAGTATTTTGTATCACTGTTTCTTGAACCTTTTGGCTTACTGTCATCGATCACTATGTGCTCCTGCACCAGAAAATGGAAAGGCTTTCGTCTGTAGGGTTGTATCATCACTTCCATCATTTGGGAACACTGAGCTGTGTAATGTAATAGCTTGGAAACAGACATAACAAGTAAATGGAGGAGAATAAAAAATAATTCCACATTTCCTACCTTTAACTTGAGGTTGGAGAGTGTGTGCATGCACACACAACGGGAAGTGACTAAATTATGCTTTGAGTACTGCATAATGTGAATGACTAGCAACATTTCTTTTTACCTAGAAGGAAAAGAAGGAAAGAAGTCAGTTCTTCAAGAAGCTTGTAGCTCTACATATCCATGCCCTGGCTTGAGAAATTTGAGGATATTTGAGAAGACAATGACTTTCACTGACAGAATAAGCCTCTCAGATGAATTGTGATTTCAGCTAAGTGGTGATTTGGCAGACTCCAGGCACATCTCAGTACCCACCAAATTATATCCGATGTGTTTTTAGCAATGTACAGTTTATGTTCAGTTCAAAGTAATGCACAGGAACAACTATTTCATGTTTGGCATTTACTGCTTGCTTTTTTTTTTTTTGGTTAAGAACCACCAACAAAAAAACCCTCTTCTGCATTCTGATTTTGAGTAATATGTATCAGGGTAAGGTAAGCCGACCAAAAAGCTCAGTGTTTGGTGGGAGGATGGGTGGAGAGGAAAATAAAACCAACCAAACAAAAAAACCCCAAACAAACAAACAAAAAAAACAACCCATGAGCAGGAAAGCTCTTTTTCGTTCATGTGCAGGCCTACATGGTAGATAATGAAACAACTCCTTAATGAAAGCTGTTGCAGTATGACCTGCTGTCTAAAAATGGAGACTTTATAGAAAGACAGATTTAGCTGCGTTCCATGACAATGAGCAACCTTGCCAAGAGAGAGTTCTGATTTCACCATGAAGAACAACGTGCAGATGTTAATGAGCTTGCTAACAGTGGAAAATACTGGGGGTTTTGTGATGGTAGAACCATATTTAGTGCTATCAACAATAAATGCTTGAAAGAGAAGGAATTATCCTTTTAAACATGGATCCAGTATTGATTAATTAAGTCTCTTTCTCCAGTCAATGCTACAATTAGCTGTAAGAAAGCTTGTTAAGATGATAAAACTTCCTGTTGCATGCAAAACTGGCCTTGAATTATGGGCTAATCTCCCCTACTCCAGTGTTGCAACCTGCCAAACCATTCCTGTATGAGCTCTCTCCTTCCGCTACTACATTTGTGGAAACAAATCCATTTACATGAACTAAAGACCTCCTAGCCCCCAATGTAGGTACTTGCTGTTTTGTATCCCATGTAAACAGCACATAGTGTAGTGAACTATTTTTTTCAAACTGAGGGTATGAGACTTGTTTTCATTATTTCTGAAGTAAAAGGGGGTTGTGAAAACTTACTCCTGCTGTCAGCAGCTATCACTGTCCCTTTGCCAGAGCTGACTGTCCCTTCATACCTGCCAATGTGTTCAGGTGCTTTTCTTTTATTGCTTTATATTGCCTATGAGGGAAGTCTTACAGTGGCTTGATCTTTCCTGTGTGTTTTCCATAACTCGTTCCTTTTTCCTTTTATGTTGTCTGAAGTCTTTTTCAGCTTTCTGTGCCAGCAGATAGAGTTTTTACAGGCTACGGGTGCATCTGATGACTACAGCTGCTGATTACTGAATGCCCATTATAAATAGTATTTAAAAGTTGTATTGCAAGGGCCAAAAGAGTGTGAAATACTGCATCTCTTGAATATGGTAAAGCTGAGAAGTTTTCTTTGTTATGTGGGCATCCAGCCACAGGCTAACCAATCCAAAGAATTGGTTTCCGAGTCCGATACGGTTTTACCTAAGTTTTCATTTGTCTCTTGCCTATTTGCATATAACTGTCTATAAGTTAGGTAATGGGATGAACTCTCCAGTACATTATTGGGCAACTCTTTCTAAGGGGAGGTGGGAAACCAAACCCTGAAGCTCTAAACAACTCCTGGTTTGCTCTCTTGCCCTAATGATCACATCAGTAATACAGTTAAATAATTTTAACAGTTGTTGAAACCAATATGGTGGAACAAATCAGTTTGGGAGCATTGTCACTGTTGGCCTTCAACAGTACTAGAAATGCTGTTGAGTCATCAGCTGTGCAGGATCCACTGTTCTTGTTTCCTATGACGTTACAGCTATGTGTTAAAAATGCTGCTTCTGAAGGAGAGTGTTCTTTTTCTTTCGGGGATACTTCTGTCATAAGAATGATGAAATTACTATTCCTTCTTCCTTGGGCTTGGTCATCTTCAGTGAGTTCTTAGAAGCCTGGAAACTGGTGGAGGCATGAGATGTGAGAATGGCGATCCCTGAGCTGAAGAGGTACAGAGTGGGACAGAGGTTGAATTTTGTGTGTGTGGAATAATGGGAATGGAGAGGGAGAGCAGAGGAAGAGGAGCATCGTCTGGGCCCTGTTCACAAAATTAACTTCTTCAGGATGAGTTGACAAGCAATACAGTATTCACAAGAGATTTCAAACTTTCTGAATGCAGTTATGCAGCTTCTGACTTCCCCAGGGCCTTTGAGCCTCATTGTGTACCTGAATAAATATGTAAAGTCTGTTACAGGTCCAGGGCCTGGTCCAGGTCCTCTTCCATAATAGGCACTGTCTCTGAAATCCACTAAGTCATAGTACAGAACACTTCATAAATAGTGCTTGTCTGGGATTTGCACAGATGAATAGCTAACTGATTGATATTGAAGGTTGACTGCTCTCCAGACACTTCAATTAACACCCTGTTCTAAAGTGGTGGTGGTATTCGGACTTTTGAATAATTTTAGCTTGTGGTAGACTTGCATAGACATCTCTGTGTTAGCTGTGTTTGTAAAGTAAACTTATATTTCTGAAGTCAAGGCTGTGAAGGAGTATCCAGAAGGCTTTAGTGCATTTGGAGCTGGTTGCCCAGAGAGGTGGACAAGTCTCCATCCTTGGAGACAATCAGAACTCACCTAGGCGTGTTCCTGAGTAACGTGCTCAAACTGACCATGCTTTGAGCAGGTGGCGTTGGACTAGGCAATCTCCAGAAGTCACTTACAGCATCAGTGATTCTGTGGCTTGTTTTTCAAGAAAATGAAGATTTTTGAGAAGCAAAAGAGCAGTCTCAGGAAAGTGATGCGATTATGTGCCTGCTAAATGTGGTCTCTGATTTGGAGGCAAATCCTACTGTTAATGCTTGAATATTTCAAATACCATAGAAGGATTGTCATTTTAGTCATGTCATCATTATACCTCAATATTTTTCACTGACAGAATTATTAAAATATGAATATATTTCATGAACAAAGGCTTCAATATAAGTAATAGGTATTAGCATAGTCTTGAGGTGAGGGGGAAAGCTATTCCAACTGTTAGTAAGCTTAAAAATATGCACAGGTGTTTGCATAAGTACTGAACAGCTGCTTCACATGCTCTTTTGGCACAGAAAATGTTTTCCCAGAGTTGCTAACTAATTTTAAGATAGTTTAGTTTTAAAAAAAAAGAAAAAAAATAAAATCAGGCCCTCCAAACCTTTTCCAGATTACCAATTTAGCTTAAAAACATCTCTAAAACCTGGCTGGAATCTGAGGCAAGTTTTCTGAGCAAAGCCAGGCAAAAATGCCTGAGCAGAGTGTACTTGGAAGGCACATGCACGTGCTCAGACTGAAGCATCAGTGGCAGGGTGAGACTGGGCACGGGTGTCCTAATGCACGCAGAGCTAGCAGCTAGTAATGGCTGTGGCTTTGGGACCCTGTACCTACTACAAAATTTATACTGTGCTCAGTAGCCAGAGCCAAAGGATGGGTGGGGAGTTGAGAAGATTGAGTCATTCCCCTTCATGCCTCTCCTAAAAAAAATCAAAGTAATGTTACTGCACGCAAACATCCATCCCGTTTTTAGACAGACATTTGTCTCAAGTAGTTACTAGAATAGATTTTAACTATATAATTGCCAGCTCACATTTCTTAGTCCTGTTTCTCTCTTACAAAGTTTAGAATAATGAAATATTCTAAAAACCTTGGCCCTTTTTGTGTTTCGAGAAAATTCAGAAGTACCTAAACTGCATCGTTTGCTTGTCAGGTATCTTGTTGTCTATGGATGCCTGCCAGCTTACCTCCAGCCAGTTCTGAAGTGGTAACTGGCTCATCAGCTTACTCAGTAACATGCTGATCATGACTCAAGTCCTTCCTGCACTATCCTTGATGACTTCATGCTCTCTGTACCTTTTCTCTCCATTGATCTACCAGTCTTTCCAAAAAATACTTATTTCCTGAAGTCTCTCTTCCCGTTAGACCTGTCACCTCTTTGCTTTCCTCTCTGTCCTCATTTTTTCAGCCTGATACCTCTGAACTGACTCAAACATTCATGATTGTGGCAGCAGTTCTGACCACTGACAGTATTGTCTTCCTATGCAGATCTCATTTCTTGGTAAACACTGCCTTGAGGTCTTATGGTAGTGTAAGTAAAGTAGAAGGGTTTTGCCCCAAGATCAACAAAAAAACCCTGTAAAGCAACTTGGTGTCTCCTTGCAGCAAGGTGGGAAGTAAACTGAGGGAAGGTGGGAGTGGATATGTTGGTTGTATTTTTCCATGCTATTGCTCCGCAGTCTTGCAGTAATATACCTTTGGGCAGGAGGAAAGGTCACACAGGCACCATAGTTATGACTGTCAGCCACTGGAGCTGTAAGGCTTGCTCTGACTTCACACCCTGAATGTGTGGCCGATATGTATCTACTGAAACTCCTTCACTGTGACAGTTATCTCCATTCTCTCTTCAGCTTCTCTGTTCCTACCTTTCAATTTCTTTAACATACACATCTACATTTAGAGGGAAAAGTAGGGTAAGAATGCTAGCAGATTTGTATTGTAACAGTATGTTAGGGCAGGTACTATTATTTAGAAGAATTTTAGAAAACAGGCTCAACCAGTTGAGCTTTATATTTCTAGATGACTTAGAGTAGTTTCAGATCTTCCAAACTAACCTTTACAATGTGTTTTGTCCAGTGCAGGTATTTCTAATTGGCTGTACATGTGCTGAAGCATGATCTAAAAGTTGCCTTTAATATACCCCTAGGGTTTAGGCTTCAGCTACCTGCACTTGGCAACTGCTTTTTTCAGCTCCCTGATCTCTTGATTTGTATTTTTTCACTCTCTTCCTAAGCACCTGCACTTGAAAATCTGATTTTAATCTTCTGAGGATGATATAGAAGCCTTGCCCTTCATGGGCCAGACAATCTTTAGGTAATACAGTGGAGTCTTTTTGTAGACCTGGACAGAACACCATACAGGTTTGCTCTTCAATTCACAAGTAGCTTGCACTAAATCAGTGATGGTTTGTGTTACCATCATTTATCCACAAATGAACCTTTAACAAATGTAGGCTTCCTTACGAGGCTGTCGGTTAAAGAACTGTCCTTTGCCAGATATCAAAGTAATACAGATTTGTAAATGGTCAAACTACATCCTGCTATGTGTGTGGACCTCTTCGGGGATTATGTGCCTTCTGAAAATTTTGCAGGTGTGAAAAATCTCACTTTGTGTAATTAATGATTACATTATAGAAAAGATCTTTAAGCATGCCCAGTTCAAAACTGTGTGTGTGGTAACTGGATGTAAGAACATTTAAATGAAACTACTCCCATGTGTTGCGAAGGTCATTTAGGAAAGGTTGACATCATGAGTGATTCATGTCTGCAAAAACAGAGCGACTGACATACTATCACAACATCACTTGAGATGAAAGTCTTGGCTGTCAGAGCATTTGGTGAACACGCTGCCAGGACTTGGTGGAACTTTGACGTCTGTGATGCAGCCCAAGGGGAATTTCAGTTTGCATATTTACATGGATGATCAGATGGCACCTCATCAGCCACAGTCCATCTTGCAATGATTTTTTTTTTCTATTTCTGCTAGGTGGTATAGTTAGGGCTTAACTATATCTCTGACTTGGAAGATCAACTCCACTTACAGAAATCTCACCAGCTGCTGACATGTTTGGATAGTCACCAGACTTTAAAAAACTTCTGAAATGTGGCTGGTACCAACATACTAATATAATTTTTCAGTAAGCTCTTTGCTTCCTTTTTTGGACAGCAAGTAGCTTGTCAATAACACATCTACAGTGACAGTTTAAGGAAGACCATGAAAGAGTGTCAGTTCACTCTTAACCTTGATTTGTTACAAAAGTGGAGAAAGCTAGTCAAGAGGAGGTAGGTATCAACAGGTGCTTCTTCGTGTTAGTGGACATAGCTAGAATGCAGAAGTATTCAAAAGCCTGCCATGTCATTGTGTATCATCACAATACCTGAAAAATTAGTGGTTTACCTTTCTCTGTTTATGATACTGACTGTTGTAGATCTGTAGATGACAGATGGCAGTAATTTGCGATGTCAAATGAGGGCTGAAGCAAAGATTCTTCCCAAGTGAATTATCCCAAGTGAATTATATGTTGGAATATAGCAACTTATAGTGGTCATAGATATTAGGCATTCAGAATGTAAAAATGTTTAAAAAGTTAACTGGACTCATATACAATGTGGTGAAAGCAAAGAATTGCTGAGTACACAGTCTTGGTTTCTTCCAAAAACTTTAGCTTGTGGAATACTTTTACATCCTGTAGCTACATCAGTGAGCAAGCAGCAGTTTATCGGTCAGCTGGATAACGCTGTAGACAATGTCTTGAAATGGCTTATTGACAGTCATCTTCAGGTGAAATAGCTTGTGATGAGTTATTGAGGGGTAATGCTAAACATTAACTGTATAAGGTTGCTTTCATTTTTTCCAAGCCATTAATGGACTAGAATGAGAAAGCTGAGATGGGGCTTACCTTGGCAGCTTGGTATTCAACCTTGCTCAACCCCTGCATTAGTTCTGCCCTTGCGTTCAACCTGACCACAGCCATTTCAGCTCTTCTACCAACACGAATATCTCACGCAGCACTGTGCAGAGACGTGGCATGAAAAGTTTCTTTTCAGTGGGGCAGAGCTTAGTGAACCACAGCATGTCCCCAGGAATGGCAAAAATATCCATTTCCATGTTGAAACAGAATACAGTATCTCAAGCAAAATGACAGCCAGGTGATTTTGCTCCTCTCCATCACTAAGTACATCCCAGAAAAGTGTTTTTTGGTCTTTCCCTTGTTCTCGGTCACTTGTTTGCTCAGTGTTCCCTGAGCACCAAATGTACATGGTTAGGCTCTTGTGCTATTTGCCACCTGTAGCATTAAAAGGACATCAACTTTGGGAACGTTTGTAGAAATGTCTCTTTTATATGCATGCCGCTTTAGAGTACTTTTGACAGGGTCATTCATGGCCATCTCTTTAGGAGATCTGTTATGAGCTTGAATCTTTGACAACAAACATGAGACAAGAACATGATCGATATTGCTTGTAGTCTTACAGGTTCCTGTGGTGTGACTTGAAGCCTCCTGATGCTTTTTGTTAGTGTAGCAGTGACAGCATTACATTTCATTAGGCACCTGAACAAGGACATTGTAATCTTGTGCGAAGATGTACAGACCGTGACAGAGTTTTCTATGAATCATCCCCTAGGAACAAAGAGAAAAAACTTGCAAAAAAAGCATCTCCTAAACAACATTTCAGGAAAGAGAAAGCATATATCAAGGTTTCCAACAATAATATCACAAAATTCTTTAGTTATCAGGTTAGAGGGCAGTCTACCTGCAGTTTGAGGTCCCAGCAGAGGAAATTGATCCATTGCTTTTGAAATTATGAGGTCTGATTAGATGAGCTCCCTGATCTCATATTCTTTTTCTTACACCAGCTTTTCTTCTCACCTCAGAAATTCCATTGTGACCCCACTCTCGCCATTTAGTGTTTTCATTATTTAAGTACATTATTAAGCACTACCTGCGTGGCTTCAAATGCTGCAAGGCTAATCTAGCCTTCTGCCACTCCCCCTACATGTCCTGATAGGCCAGGTGGGAATCCCTCACCTGCCTCCTATGCCACCAAAGCTCCCAAATACCTAGTTTAATCTTTATAAATTGGATCACTACATAACAACCTGGAAAGTGGCACTGTCAATGTGTGACCCTCCTGTGTGTTATGTTCCAAAGGCCTTGTTGTGCTCTATTTTTAGCTCACTTTCAGACTGTGGTTGTCCCAGTTCCACTTTCCCTCTTTCTTTGGTCCAGTACATCCATTCCAGCTGGTAACAGGCCTCTGAGTTTGTCATTGCTCAATGAATGAACCACATTGATAATGGTTTTTTTAAGTTGCACGGAGAAACCCTGTTGTGCTTTTCCTCCTTTACTCCCTCTGCTGTAAGAAGCTTGCATAAATTTTAGCGTCACTTAGTCATACATGAATAAGACTCTTTCAGTGCCATAAAAAAAAAAAAAAAAGTCATTGAAAGGCCAGTTATGAAAACAACTTTAATTTTCCTTAAATCCAGTAGAAGCTGTATTTATTCATTTTACCTCTGGATTGGCCCTTTAGCTAGTAGAACTTCTTATTTAGGTGCTGTTATTGTGCTATACATTTTGAGTGAATACTGTATAACTGCATGGATTTCAATGTATGGATTGAGGAATGCCAACAGAGAAACACACTGAATATTTCCAATATTGTTTTAACCCATAAGTGGTTAATGTTAACATCTGTCTAGTGCCAATAAAGTTAAATTTATATGGCACGTAATTTAGGAAATTGAGTAGGCAGAGAGCTGGTGGATGCCTTCTTAGCTAAAAAAAAAAGTTCACTTTCCGTTAAACGCTCACACACATTTGTCATAGCAACCTTGAAGGTGGCCATAATGCTAAGCAAAATAAACAGTGCTAGCATAATGTTCACTGTAATAACATGTCTCATGAGCTAGTTCAGTACTCCTTTTTATTACTTTATTTTCATTGCTCATTCACTGTGTTGGAGTTCTGTTTTGTGGTTTAATCATTATTACATCATTTTCCTTTCTTAATTTAAAGCTGCTGCCCTTTTCCTGTCATTCCATGCCACCTCTTTACTACATGCACGTATCCCTCTTAACTTGCTTTATTTCTTAATAGTGAGTTCTCTACTCTATTAGATCCCAATAAAGACTAATAGTTGGATAAATTTTGTATAAATCTAACTAGAAAATGCTTTGTCATTAAGAGGAAAAAAAACATGAAGGATTAACAGGAAAAGGGCAATACAGTTAACAAAGTATGACAACACAAAATGCATAAAAAGGTTACTCAAAGTCCATTGTAGTCACATCTATGGGAAACAAAACAAAGTTCTGAATTTTATAGCTAATGCTCATTGAATTTCATAAATCATGGTCAAAGCACCCAATATTTTGCACAAATCCTGAGTTTAAAGTAGAAAAACCGCTCTCTATTCCAGTCTTCTTCTATCCCCCTCTTCCTTTTGTAGACAAAGAAACCAAGGTAAAATTGGGATGTTTACAAAACAACGTACCAGAGATTTCCAGCAGTCCGGCAATTGCTACTCTATGTGCCTTCCCAGTCACTCCTACTATATATGGCAAAAATCCCCACTGACTCTCCCTGGGCAAGGCCACCTGCCAGGTCAGGACTGAATAGGGACAAGGATTCAGAGCTAGCACCCTATTTTATTCTTTTACCCTTTTAATAATCAACGTAATGAAATAACAACTGCTTATTCTTAAGCAGCATATATGTACTGGATGAACAGAAAAAAAAAAAAGAAAATACTCTGTTACCCTTTTCCTTAGGAAAACCATGCTGGTTCATCATACTGGTAGCTATTTTTATCTGGTAATCCTCCTCACCTGAGAGATGAAACACTGTTCACCTCAGATGGCTCATGTGGAGAAAAAGAAATGTTCACGTTTCAAAAACCCTTCTGAGTCCCATTCACTCAATTCCACGTAAATTTGGGAAAATAGGCAGTTTTAAAAAGGTTTCGTATTGTCCATCCTCTGATACTCTGTCCAAGTCTCTGTGTATAAATATACGAAGAAATGACCCTCATCATGTCCAAAGTACATCTCATAATGATTATCCATAGTGCTATATTCATGGAAAGACTATCTACAAGTGACCGTAGAATCGTCCAGGTTTTAATGAACAGCAGAAGGAACCAACAGGGTGACAAGAAATCAAATTTAATGATACATTATGTATATTTGCATTATAAAACCCCAGAGAAAATGTCACAAATCCTTCCCGCCAACCAAAAATATAATCCACAGAAAATATACTTGTTTTCAGGAGCTTTTCCCAGGTGCTGATGCTTCACCTTCAGTGATTACTGATGCAAATGGTGGAGTGCACCTAAAGCAGCCAAGTTGCTCTCATTTAACTGTCTGCGCTGAAATATGACATAATTATTGTTGCAACGGTTGTGTGGTTTCTCTCTTTTCTCACTAATCCCCCTCCCCTGTAAAATGCTCATCTACGAGAATAATGGGGAGGAAATGCCATTAGGCAAAACTCATTTCTAAAGATCCATCTGCATGAGTAAGGACTTGCTTGCAAGAGTGCAGATTGAAAGTCTGAGTCAAATTTGGCTAAAGCATGATAGCTTCATTTAAAACCAAAACAAACAAACAAAAAAAACCCCCTTTCTTATTCCAAATGGAAAGGAAATCCATGTAAGCAACTTTCTACAAATGGAACAAAAGGTCTCTACTGATATTTTTTCAGCAGTACAATGTGACAATTCATCTATGGAATTGGGTTTATTTGAGTATATACGCCCTAACCTTTTCATGCAGTGGTATTCTGAAGAAAATAATAGATTAGCCAACAGCTGGTGGGCTAATGCTGTTTGTCTTTGTTTTATGATGTTAATTAGGTTTACTTGATTGTCTGCCATTTACCTCAGACCACAGGATTAACTGAGTGCCCTTCATATTAATTCTCTCATCAGATAATTATCATTGCTTTTTCCATGCAGTATTACATACAACATTTACTTTAATTTCCTCCAAATACTGAATAAAAAGTGTATTCATTATATAATGTATTTACTCTTAGAGTCATGAAGTCATGAACTCATTTTAAGGACTGAGGAAAAGAAGCAAATACAAAATGATTATGGGCAAGACATGCTGTCTGCCTCAGCAGTCAGTTTAACGTCTATCATGGAGAAATGTATTTTCCAAGGCCAATTGTGGCCCAAGTATTTTTAACTTGCCCTTGCTTACACTGGTTTAAATCTGGAGTAACTCACTAAAGTTAGAGAGTAGAAGCCTGGATGAATTCCACAAAGTGAGAAAAGAATTTGGCTGCTAGCATACAAAAGTAAAGCTGTTAATCTTCCTTTTTTATTCTGGAGTTGGTCATTTCTTTATAAATGTTTACTACAGTTGTAGTATCTAGGGAGAAACTTATTTAACATTTTTGTCTGAAAATATATTTTCTCCTCCTGAAATTTGTATCTCAAGAAAGTGTCTTATTCTATCAAATACATTAACTTCCCTCCCTTTCTGTACAGCTGTACTGCCTCTACACTTCTCAATCTTACTAAGAGGTTTCCTTTACAATACTTCCAGGAAGCAGGGATGTAATAGTATTCCCATTTCATGGACAGCCAGCTGAGTCTCTTAGGGGTTGTGCGCTAAATTCAGAGCAAGGATTTTTTTCTCAAGTGTCTCTGTAGGCACTTACAGACATTCAGTTGCCTTATCTGCTCAACACAGAAAGGCACCTGAAGTCACTCAATACCTAATATTTCATGTATGAAGTTATCTGTTGGACAGACATACAAGTGCATCAAGTTGCAACCACATCAAACAGCTAACTGCTGGGCAGCTCCGGAGCTCTGCCAGGATTCACAAAACAGAGGTTCCTCCTTCTTTTTTTATCCATGATTCTTATTTTACTACCTACACCTGGCGTATAAATTCTCCAGTAAGACAGGTATACGAGGTGGTACCAATAGTTCAGCCTGAGTAACCCCTTGGGCTGTGGGTCCCAGGCTTGGTCCCCATCAGTGCTGGTGTGATTGCTCCTAGGTGATCACTCCATCCACCAGGTGCTCTGACAAATTTCTTTAGCTTTCTTTAGTTTGCTTTCTGTAGAACACATATTTGCTGTGCCAAAAAGGCATATTTTCAAGGCATGCAGCTGGGCAGGGGAGGACTGGGTTGTAGAAATTTCTCTGCGAAACCAATTTATTCATAACTGACACTCTTCAAGAAGAGGGCTTGCCTGAGAAAGCCTCAGCCTGTTGGCTACACAGTAGAGGTTTGAATTTGGATCTCCCACAATACACAAAATGCTGGAATAGTGAGTTGAAGTGTACAGCCTCCAACCCTCTTTTCTTAGCTATTAAAAAAATTATTTGACTGTTACTTAGAAGAAGAACAGCAACACTTAGACCTGTGCCTGCCCCTTGATATGTCCTACTGGATAACCACGCTGTCTCCTGCTCAGATCACTCAGTCTTATGAACTTCACCCTTTGACATCTAAGTCTTTTCATGCTTTATGGAGTACAGGCTGGGCACTTACATCACGGCATGCATTACAGCTGGTAGCATGCAAAACCTAGCTGAAGATTTGAGCACCTCCATTAACTTGACTGCAAGAAGACTGACAGAGCTGAAGACTGACCTGGAAACTCTGCTCCAGCACATTATCCTGATTCCTCCCTTCTGTCCACCATATTTTTCTTCCTGAAACACAGCAGTGTCTCAGTGGAATCACAAGCTAAAAACCACTTTTTTTCCATCTAAAAATACTTTTTCACTACCTTGATTTTATCTTTACGTTTAGAAAGACAGCAAGGAGCAGTAACCCTGTCTGAGAAAGGAGTGGTGAAAAGATCCGTGGGTGCCCACATGGTGTACTCAATTTGTCTTAGAGTAAAGGAGTTTTTCCATTGACATCGTGAGAGTAGTGGGCCATTGACAAGTTGTATACTTCGTACATGCTGTGATTTGTAACTGTTCCTAAACAAAGAGCTTCCTGTCTTGCAAGATGCTGAACTCTTCATCTTAGTAAAGCCAATAGGAAACAGCATACCCGAAGGTTTGGTCGTGTCTCAACACTACTTATTTTTTTATTCATGTTTATGACTGGATATTTTCTAAGTAGTCTGGTGTCTGAATGGATGCCTACATTGTAAAAAATAAAACAAGGATGAGCAAAAGTTCCTACAAGAGAACTCTTAAATAATACTAACATGTGTATAGGTGTCACCTAATGATGGGAACAAATAAAGGGAATGATAATTTGTGAAGATCAGCATCAAGAGCTAACATAAAATGTATTAAAAGTAAGTTTATTGCCAAAATGGGGGTTTTGAAAGACTATTAAGGAATATCATTCTCAGATAAGGACCTAAATGGATCTACATATGGAGCTACATGTAGCTGCTTGTATGGGGGTTACAATGAAAATCAGTTAAGTTGTGAAGCAAACTTATTTACTAGTTTGTTTTTACTTACTATCTTATATGCTGATGCAGAAGCCAGAAGATCTACTGGAGCAAAAACCCTCTAAGAACACACCTGAACAGAAAGAGGAGTTAGAAAGAAAATAAGGGGCAAAAAGTATATTTTTAAGTTAATATAACTAAAATTATAAATAACTTGAATTTAATATACTTTTCTCCCCAGAAGTCCTTTCCATTCCACTAAAGGAAGGCTACATAGTAATCATTGTCTATAAAACCACTCTGTGCACGTACATTGTGTATGTAGATAGTATACAGAGCACCATCTACTGACATAGAAAGAGCATGAAATATCCTTCCTTCCTAAATCATCTTCATTGCAGCTCATAATGTTTGTGATTTTAGTTTTGTTATACCGCACAATCTGTCCTTCATTTAGCTATGTCTTCTATCTCTAATTCACACTATAATGTGTAAAAGGACTATGAGGCAAATAAAACTATGTTGGAGAGTAATCAGGCTAAGGACTTGCTCTTAGTATGTCTCCAGCCAGCACATGCCCTGAATGTGATGATTTCTGTGAATAATCACATCATGTATATAGTAATAAAAATGTGAATTTAGGAAAAAAAAAAAAAACAAACCCAAAACCAAAAGAATAAACTTTTTCCATTGGCAGGGAGTAGAACATGCATTTGCAGAGGCTGTAATCTCTCATTCATTTTCTCAGTCTGCATAATTTACACCAAATCACAGCTTGGATGAATTCATCTTTCATGACAGTAGTCTTAAGTTTGCTTGCTTGTGGGAAGAAGCAGTAGAAAGTAATACATTACAGGGATCACTATATCTGCCTCTCCTGTTAAGCTGAGTTTAAAGGTTTTAGTAGACTATTTCAGAGCTGTTGATTAAGTATCGCTGTCCTTACTTCCTTCAAACAAGAGGAAGTGGTGTATTTCACAGTTTGTATTCCTCTGGCTTCCACCAGACACACTGAAGTTGAAATTTCAACACTGCTCATAGCAGTTTTACTGCTGTCACCCTCCAGACATGAGTCTGTGTCCCTGAAGTGGCTCAGATCACAATAGTTTGCTGATATGAGATAGGGCAGCTGTGTGAGAGCTGTACAGAGCTCTGTGGGCTACATGTTTCTAATGTAGATTTTTTCCCCCCAGTTTTATAGCAATGAAATGCAGCTCCACAGAAAGAAGGTATGAATGACAAAAAGATGACTTGGGAATAAAAAGGAAGTTGAGTCTTCCTTACTTCGCTGTACCATAGTATATTATTTTTTTTTAAATCAAATAAAAAAACAGTAAAGAGAGCAAGAAATCCAGATACATTTTCCTGTGTAGTTTAGCCACTAGTTACTTGGTGTATGAATTAGCAATGCAAATAATGAGAGGGAGAAGAGTATTTACAGAGTAGCTGGAGGATTTGTGGAAGCCGTCACGCACGCGTGATGACAGTATCTTGGTTTCACCCACATTACTCCCTCTTCTCAGTTACAGAGCCCCCAACTCTTTGAGGAGCAGCCATATGGTTAAGAACAGGGGAACTGATGCTGCACAGACAGGATTTGGGTTTTTTTCTGTGCTCTCAGACAGAGATCTCCTTGGGGACAAGCTGGGCTTCAGTCGTTGCATAATTTTGCTATATTTCCTAAGCAATTTTTTGCAAGATCCTTTTCAAAGGCTTGCACAATTCTACTTTTCTTAGTTTATAATCTTATCTTTTGGTTTCTGTCTTAATAACTTGTGTGAAGGTAAGCTATTGGCAAAAATCTGTCATTTAACAAAGGCAGCCCTTCACAGCATAGCCAAAGGATTATACTAATATTAAGAGGACACACAAAAATCCTGCCAGATTCTTTCTGAAAGAATTGAAAAATTTCTGAGCTTCCTGAGTATTCCCCAAAGGCATTTAAAAAACAGTCATTTGTGGATGACCCTTCTGATTTCATCTCACCAACAGTATGTTGAGGTCATCTGAGATTTATGCAATGCGGACATTTGGGGAAAGGGAGAAGAGACGATTCTTAAAGAGCTTCAAGTGTGCTAAAAATTATTGTCATTATATGTTACTAGTAAGCTCAGAAATGTATTAGAAGCTTTCTAAGAGCGTCAGCCATGATGTTATCATTTGGAATTGGACCCCCAAAAAGGAAAGCATAAGCAATAAATAGGCTGGAAGTTCAGAGGAAGAATTTGGCACTGTCAGAATGGACTGGGTCTAAGCATTTTTCCTGATGGGGAAAAATAGCCATTAGAAAAACGATTGTTGCTATTTATGAACATCAGGTTGCTAAGTGACATCATGTGATGTTCACTGCTTCATCGGCCACCCACAGTTCTCAAGGAATAGCAACAGAGGGGGTGAAAGGGGTGAAAGAAAACCAAAAGGCTGAGTTA
The DNA here is from genome assembly GCF_030463565.1 of Pelecanus crispus. Classification (NCBI taxonomy): domain Eukaryota; kingdom Metazoa; phylum Chordata; class Aves; order Pelecaniformes; family Pelecanidae; genus Pelecanus; species Pelecanus crispus. The sequence goes on along the minus strand of NC_134648.1, from coordinate 38,698,333 downwards.
CTATTAAAAAAAAAAAGGCCCACAATTCAAGGCAAAGCAAAATAAGCTTTCTAAAAATACCTCTTTCTTTTTCTAGGAGAATCCAACGGAAGTAGGTTAAGAACTTTTTACAAATGCAGTACATAGGTGAATTGTTTGAAAGAAAGAGCCTAAGGACCAAAAACTACCCCCAACATCAAATATAAGTTATGACCTGCTTTTATATATACACATATGTATATGTATGTATGTATGCATGTATGTGTGTTTGTATTAAATTTTCCATGAGAGGAAGACTGTATGCATTAAAAGCCACGTCATACATTTTTTAATTGTTTCTAATGTTGTCAGACTTCAATCATTTGGGCTCAAATCCTTCATGCTCCTTTAATTTACTCAATTTTTTATTACTTCAGCCATGTAGGCTCAGCTGCTTCACGTAGATTAGGTTATTTAAGCAACCATATCACTGAACCTTTAGCACTTCTCATGCTTTGCAGTCTCTTGAAATTCATAAGGGGAACTGGGACAAGGACAAGATTGAGATGGAGAGGAGAAAAAGTCTGGATCAAACACCCCAGGAAAGCATGCATGAGAAACTGATGAGCTTGGATGTAGAAAGAGGGAAGATGGAGAAGATACAACAGACTAGACAATTTATTTTTTTCGGTTGTCTCATAAGAAAACCTTTAATGGTAAGGGTTGGAGGCCAGCATCCAAATCCTCACCACATCCTACTTTGGATACTCCTCACACTCAGGACTTAAGCAGCATGGGGCATAAAGCAAGCATGCTCAGCCTTTCTAGCCTGTGTATCTTTTTAGCTGTTAATATTTCATAATTTTTTAATTTTTTTTTTCAATAACCTGTCTCATTATGATATAACCTGACTCATTATGATTTCCCTTTCACGGCTTTTTGAATGCTTTACTCTGGACCACAAGAATTCATCTTAACTTTATTGATGTTTTGCTTTAACCTTTAATACTAATATATAAAATGATCAAAAACATATACATACCCTAAATGTCCCTTCTCCCACACTCTCACAGCCTCCTATTGCCTCTCTCCTCTTCAGATTCTTTCAGTCATGTTATCCACAAACTCTGGCAGTTTTCATTTTTAATGAGCATAAGTACAACAGGTTATTAATTTGATGTCTGTTGTCCAAAGAAAACCATTTAGGATATTGAATTAATTTTCTCTATTCTCACATACAGTGATTAGAAAGGAAGGCAGTCTGGCAGTAGTGAGTGCTGGGACAAATTTGTTAGCCAGGTAAGTTAGGGGGAATGTTTGTTGTTTTTTCCCTCACAACATGATTATCGATAAGTACCCATTATTGATACATCATTATTAACTCTCCAAGTTACTATGCACAGAGGTGAGTAGCCTGTTTACAGTTTCAGAATCACAATTTATGCTGATTTACCTTCAGGCCACACTTTGATTTGGAGCTTAATTCCCTATCTAGAAGGGAATTCCTGTCAGAGGATGCAAAACGTCGGGATCTAATCTTGCTTGTTGAAGCCTTTCCATTACCAGGCTCCCTGAAAACTGCTTGTGTAGCACTACTGAAGCCTTTAAATTAGAAGTGTGTCTTCTTTTAGAGAGAGAAAAGCAAGAATTTCATTTCATGCACACTTCTTTTTTGACATTTTCATTGGTGCTGTTAAAAAAAAAAAACAACCACCCAACAAAATGACAAATATGGCCTCAGTTCATTTTCCCATGCTAACAGAGTAGCTTTTTTTTCTGTGGCAAACACACCTTCCAGACAGGGAGTTGCTTTCGGACTTCAGTGGTTCACTCCCTTCCTGTTTGAGACCAATTACGTCTCATTTGCAATACCATTAGTCAAGGAAGTGGCTACCCTGAGGTCACTTCTCAGCCCATCCTTCCTAAATGGCACTGGTATGCCTTTCTTCCAAGCCACCCGCCAGGAGGTTGGGCCCTCTTTGCGGTGTAGGCTCCTCCAAACATACAAGCAATGTAAACCTTTCAGGACTGGCCACAAGTAGTGCAAGCTGAAATCCTCCAAACTAATTTGAAAGCTGTGGTTTGAAAAATGATGCTGGCTATTTATTAAAACAGCAAGCATGATCAGACCAAACCAACTTGCTGGTTTAACAGATGGAAGCTTGTTAAAAATCTTTATTCCAATATGTTAAGAATCCAGTTTTGCTACAAATTGTGAAGTATGACTTGTGAGTCAAGCCCCAGTGGAATGGATGTCTCATACTTTGAGAGTCTCAGCTTTACATTCAAGACCCAACATTTGCCATTTTATGATGTTTTGATTTAGGTTTTTTTTTTTAGAAGTAAACTATTCCCATCATTTAATAATATCCCATGTTACCTGTCTTTTATTTTAACTAAGACAGATGTTCTGATACTTTACATTTTTCAGTTTCTTAAGTTCCGGTCTACCATCTCTACTACCCAGATAACAGTGCTTTTTACACCTGAAGCACAAAGAGTTTTAAGTGATTTCCCAAGGTCACACTGTGTATATGACTAGCAGAGAAATTATTTTGTCTTACTATATGCAAAAGATCTTTTCTCTGATTTCTGTTCCCTTCATCAGGAAGAACCTAGTAGGGGAAAAACACAGAAAATTCACTTAACTGTGGCAAATCCATGGAATAAAGAAACAGGTAGCGATAAAAAAAAAGTCGTGAGCTGAAAGAGGGCGCTTTTGCAAACGTGTATGCCTGGTTTCCCTGTGGAGGCAGCATAATGCCTGGGGTGTCCTCGCACACATGCTTTCCTGGAGGACTCTGCACCCTTCCAGTGTTATTGACACAGGTTGTGGAGACTCGGTAGCAGGTTTCTGACCTCAGAGAATCCCTCTCAGGCAACTCACACACCTGGTCACATACCTTCTTCGCCATTTAAATATTCAGCGTATTTTAATTAAATTGGTATTTGCATAAGAACTATCATAAGACTTTTCTCTGTTGTACTTTCTTAAAATGAAAACAGAGTAAGTATCAAACAGACACCTATGACTACATCATACATGAGTATAAAAGCTTAAAATACAAGTTTGTGTACTGTTATGAGGAGATTCATTTTCAACCAGAAAACCTAAAAGCAGGAAAACTTTGTGCTTGTTTTTTCACTCCTGTAACTCTAGTTTTGAGCTGCAACGAATAGTTACCTTTCAGTATAATAAGTGAGAGAGAAAGGCTGTAATACATGAAACTCCTCACAGTGAAGCCCTACCACTTAACTTCTAAGAAATAATGTCAGTGTAAATCATGATGTGATGAATGCTTCACTGAAATGATTTGTGCCATATGGTCTGAAAAGCAAAACGGGCACAGTTTATTTTCAAAAGAATGAGAAATATGAACTTGGAATATTCATTGCTTTGTCCTGCCAGGCTGAACATTTGCTGTAGCCACGGCCAGACTTACCGCAGGTCTGTGCTTTTTTGCTCACTTAATATGTTGCACTAGTTTGAGGCTTCAGTCTCATTCATAATGGAATAATGTCCACAAAACTATGACCAGTACCCAGCAGCCTCTTCTGCAAAGAAATGTTCACTGGGCACCTACAGACTAAATCATCTCCTCACTTTCTCTTTAAAAAAAAACATGAGAAACTTCAGAAGTAAATAGTCCTCACGGTGTAATGACTACCTTGGTAGTGAGATGACAATCATATTGAGTCCCCTGACAGAGGTGAAAGGTGCTGGCAATTTCATGAGTGGCTTAGCTTTCCCTTTTGCAAAGCTGCTTATGGTCAACACCTTTCTTGCTATATTGTTATGCATTAATATATTCAATGTGAGACTCCACTTAAGCAAAAAGAAATCTAGGTTCTTTCAATAGTCATAACGCTTCTCTTGTAATGTACCACTAGAAAAAAACAGAAGCAAATAAATGTAGATACCTGGTCTGCAAGGAATTTTTTTTTTTTCAGTGATGCTAAAAGGTGCAAGCACATCTTACTGAAATATTTAGGCCCCACACCAACTCTGTCTAATATAAATTACAAAAATCTCAGTAACTTCAACTATGTGCAATTAAGGCTATAACACTATAGAGCTAGACTGTGCCTTATTCGTTTTATTCCAACTCACGTCTACTGGCTTCCCTTGGTCAACTAGATGGGTGACCCTGTTGTAAAAGGAAGTCAAGTTAGTTAAGCAGGACTTCCCGTTCATGAAGCCGTGCTGGCTATGACCAGTGGTTGCGTTGTCTCTCAAGTGTTTTTCAATAGCTCCCAGAATGACCTTCTCCATAATTTTGCCTGGCACTGAAGTGAGACTGACAGGCATGTAATTACCAGGGTCTTCCTTCTTACCCTTCCTGAAAACTGGGACAGCATTTGCCAGCTTCCAGTCCACCGGGACCTCTCCAGACTCCCAAGCCCATTGAAAAATAATGGAGAGAGGTCCCGCAATAACAGCCCCCAGCTTTTTCAATACCCTGGGACAAATCCCATGGGGCCCATAGACTTAGGTGTATCCAGCTGGAGCAGCAAGTGTCAAAAAAGTCAGAGTCAGCTGGAAGTTCATCATCTGCCCAGCAGCAGTCTTCCAATACAGGGCTCCAGCGTCCCAGGGCCCATCACCAGTGTTAAAGCCAGAGGCAAAGAAGGCATTCAACGTCTCTGCTTTCTCTATGCCCCGATTTGTGAGGTGACCAACCTCAGCAAGCAATGGACCAACGTTATCTCTGATCCTCCCGTTGCTGCTAACATACTTAAAAAAGCCCTTTCTGTTGTCCTTCACAGTACTGGCCAGCTTGAACTCTAATCAAGCCTTGGCTGCATGAATTTTCTCCCTACCGTGGTGAACAGCATCTCTGTAGTCCTGCCGTGTCGCCTGTCCTTGCTTCCAATGTCCGTACGCTTTCCTTTTGCACCTAAGTTCTAGAAGAAGATCCCTGCTCAGCCAAGCTGGCCTTCTGCCCCACTTGCTTGACTTCCCACACTTTGGAATTGCCTGCTCCTGCGCTCTTAAGACATGGCTCTTAAAAAGTCACCAGCATTCATGAACCCCAATACCTTCAAAAGCAGATTCCCAGGGGATGAACTTACGATCTAGTTCCTGCAGCAGCCCAAAATCTGTTCTTCCCATGTCCACGGTCCAAGTTTTGCTGGCAGTTTTCCTCCTACCACCAGTGACTTGAAACTCAACTCCTTGTTCCTCACTGTGACCAAGACAGCCACCAGTCACCACTTTGCCCATGAGATCCTCTCTGTTTACAAACAACAAATCTAGGAGGGCTCCTTTCCTAGTCAGCTCCCTTAGTACCTGCACCAAGAAGTTACCTTCAACACGCTTCAGCAACTTCCTGGACCCATTTGTGCCCACTGTATGATATTCCCAGTTAACGCCTGGGAAGTTAAAATCACCCATAAGGACGGACAAGGGCAGCTGATCAAGAGATACCCCTTAATTCCTTACAGAATAATTAATCACTGTCATTGTCTTGGCTGGGTGGTCGATAGTAGACTCCCACAACATCCACCATACGCTTTATTTGCTTTCCCCTTCATCCTTAGCCCAGAGGCTCTCAACCGTGTCGTCGCCAACTGCAAGCGCCATACAATCCAACCGCTCCCTGACATGCAGTGCCGCCCCCCTGCCCCACCTATGCCTTCTGCAGAGCGTATAACCATCCATCACAGCACACCAGTCACAGGACTCGTCCCACCAGGTTTCCCTTACGCCAATGATCTCATTGTAGCTCTGGGACTGGGCCACAGCTTCTGGCTCCTCCTTGTTATTCCTCATGCTGCCTATTCATTAGTGTAGAGATGTGAAGATCAACATCTCTCTTGAGAAAAAATGTTACACTTAGGTTGGTCTAACTGAGCCCTGGTCACTAAGCCTGACCCAGGCTTAGTTAGTATTACTCGTCAAGACAGAGTCTTGGAGTATATCAACATGACAAAAACCTCCTGTTAAGTTCATTGGAATATGTCTGTACCTCCTGCCTTTGGGAACAGTAGGCAATTTTGAAAACCACAGATAAAAGGTACAAAAGCATAGGATGGGCTATGTGCTGAAATGTAAAGCGATCATTTCAGATCCTTTAAAGGATGATTTAAATTTTTGTCTAAAATTTGGAACATACCAGTCCAGGCAGAAAAATACCATATTTTTTACATGGTGTTTCCTATGAAACCAGCTTCCTGCTTAAACACTACCATTCAGATCTCTTAACAGACTAATATCTTTGGAAACAAGAAATTCCTAGGGTTCAATGGCTTTTCTGATGATAATTGTACTCCATTTAAAAAACTATTGTCAAATTGTTCATGTTACAGCCCAAAAAAACCCAGAACGTAAGGCACCGCCAAAGCACAGAGGTGGGCATGGAAACGAAGTTTCCAGAGTGAGCCTCCTGCTCAAAGACAAAGAGCAGGAGGGGACACAGGAGTGCAGATGCCAAAGTGCCAAATAAGAGAGGATGAAAGCATTTTTATTCTTTTGTTGTTGTTTATTGTCCAGTCATGAAGGTGCGGAGGCTGAGCTGCCAGTATGGATCTGGCCGGGTGCTCCTGTGACGCTGTTGGTGCCATCTCACACAAAGGAGCCTGGATGGCTGGGGTACCGCCAGGTGATCCCTGTGGCAGGTGGACCCACTGGCATTGATGATTCTTCTCGAGACAGATCCACCTCCACGGGCTCCACGTTGTCCTTTGGTGGGCTGTCACGTCTGCGCCTCACACCATACCTCAGCAGGTAGATATGCCAGGGCCCCATGCTGTTCCCCTGTATGCCCACAGCTGCGCACTGGACGGCATCGTTTGCATGAGCGTGGGCCATTGCTCTCATGGCGCGAGGGGCGATGTACGTCCTCCTCTGCTGATTGCCCTTCTTCAGGATCCTGGGAGGAGCCTTCCTCTTTGGTGGTTGTGGGAACTGTGTCTGTGCTGTCCCACGTGAAGGTGGGCAGCCACCCGCCTTGCTGCTCTGGCCACTCCCTGGCAGGCAGGCACACCTGGGCTCCATGGCGTTCCCTGTGGGCTTAGAGCCATGCGCTGCATGCCCTCGATCAGAGAAGCAAGGTCAATCGCACTCACGGCACGAGGGGCGTTGTTGTTCCTCCTCCTCCTCCACTGCCTCTGCTTCCTCCTCCTGTGAGGTGCCTTCCTCCTCCGTGGCTGTGGAGAAGCGAGCCACTGTCTCAGATAAGTACTGGAAAAAGAGGACTAGTCAGTATGTTGCAGTCATTGTGCAAGGTGTTGATGACTGCCTGGTTCTGACCTCTCCCCCACCATCTGTGCAGAGACATGTGCCCCGAGAAAGTAGTTTGAGAGCAGTCCAATTTCAAGAAATTCAAATTTTCACTCTGCAAAATTTATCACTGTGCATCATTTCTCAAAATAATTAATTTTGGATTGAAAACTTTGATGTCACTACTTCAGGTGGCTTTGTTTGGTCTGGGAGATGTTAGAAGGATGATTTCTAAATCAAATGTTTATGATGGGAAGCAGGGTAGCCCTTCAATTGATGGGCAGGATTCTTGTAACTAGTATAAATCTGTTCTGGTTCAGTGAAGCTAGTATACCCATCATTCACATCTACTTTACTTGCAAGATTGATGTAATTTATATAGAGATCAATTTTAACTTGCAGTCCAGTTCCACAATGATGTAATTAAGTTGATACTGCCTGGGGTGGGTATTCCCAAATCATCCTTAAAGATAAGAAGGAGTTTATAGAAGGATTAAAAGCAATTTAACCTTAGTTTTTAAACAAGCAAGCTACACTTGTTTAAATGTCAGCAAGTCTGAAGAACAGTGCCTATTTTTTTAATAGGTTAAAAGAATGGCTGGTACTTTTTTACAGATGGAAGTTGAACAGGTTTAACCTGTATTAATTTAAACTGATGGAAAAAGATCTGTGTAAAGAAGTTATTTCATCTTAAAAATTAAACCTGTTATTGATCTGTTTTAAACTCAATATAAGCTTCTTTATCAACTTAAGCATGCATAAAGCGCTGTCTTTTCTCAATCTGTGCACGTACAGTACAGCATCACATGTAGGCAAGCTTGTGTTAGAGGAAAGCATTTATTATGTAGTATATTTGATTCCTTCTCCACTCCTATGATCCCCTCTAGTGGTCAATAATTGTCCGCTAAACATTTCTTAGCACTACAAATTATTTGTACTTCTGCATTAAAACAGAGTCTGTCTCCTCCTCATTTGAATTCAAGAGGTCTGGTTTTTTGTTCCTGTGCTGCATATGAGAAGGACAAAGCAACCAAATCTTTCAAAACATGCAGCTAGCATATCTGTGAGCAGTTTTACTTTCCCTACTAGGAGCAGATAGACTGTACACACCATGTACAACCAAAAGCCTGCTCTGTTGGCAGTGCAGACCAGGAGGTGACCACTCTGCTGCAGTAGTAAGCAGGACCCTTTCACCCCACCCTTGCCATTAGGCAGTATGAGAATGCCCGGTGCCCATTTGCCAAGTAGGAACACTTCTCAAGCAGTTTTGAATAGCATAACAACATATGAAAGGGTGGTCAGGCATTGGAACAGGCTGCCCAGAGAGGTGGTGGAGTCACCATCCCTGGAGGCGTTTAAAAAACGGGTAGATGTGGCACTTCGGGATATGGTTTAGTCTGGTCTACCCTTGATTAGTCTAGAGTGGGCTTGGTAGTGTAGGTTAATGGTTGGACTGGATGATCTTAAAGGTCTTTTCCAACCTAGATGATTCTATGATTCTATGATTCTATGATATGACTTGTCATATTCATACAAGTAGTTTGGTAAGTGGTTGAGATTTACCTTAGTTTAACATCAATAGAAAATTGAGTTATGTATTTTGGGTTTTGGTAAGCTTACAGGCCACTAGTAATTGTAGAGATTTAATATGAATTGGCAGAAGACCTATCCCCCAAATTCCTATCTTCACTTTGCTTTCAACTCAGGGTAGTTTCCAATATATTTGAGAGGTGTAGACAGCTGCAGCTGCATGCTCAATTATGATGCCATTTTGTACCAGTTCAGTCAGTGCTGATCCAGTGCTATCTTCATTTTCTAACTTTGGTTGTGCATTTCTACTCCTTCCTCATGCTAGCACCAGGACTTACCTGACTGCTGAGGGCAATGGCTAACTGGTAGACTAGTGAAAAACAAATCCTGGTAAAAACCAAAAAGCTCTAGGGCGCTGATGACCTAGTTGAAGCCACATATGCCTTTCATGTGAAAGTAATGGCTGTATGCTGAGACCTCTTCCTTTGGTGTTTTGGTTTGTATATTACAAAGGGCATGGGACAAAGGCAAAGTCCACTCCTGTGGGAGTAGGCTGCTACAAAATACTTTTTAGTCAGCTTTATCATGATTTTTTTCCCTCCCCCAGGGATGGGAAACTCGGGAATGGACATGGAGAAAGTTGCAGACAATGAATGGCAAAGTTGTGAGAAGGTGTTAGGCAACCTAAGTATACAATCCCAACAAAAATGTCTTTCACTTGTGGGTCTCAAGTCACAATTTGTGAAATTCAGACTTGTATTTCCTCATATACGTAATAGCTCTACCATACAGAAAAGTTAGGATTTTTCAAAAAAATCTCGTGGAATTAAAACAGTGATTGATGCATGTGCTTGGCTATCATATATATGCAATGTTATCAAAGGACAGTAGGAGAAATTACTAGTTCATGTATTGTCCTGTAACATAAATTAGCAAAATACATTTATGGCATGTAGGAAAATTTACAGAGAGAGGGAGAGACTCAGGGAATAATGCTGCCACCTACTTGTATCACACAGTACCTCTTAAATTAACAGATTACTTTTTAGTCTTGATAGATTATGTTATGCTAGCTTCCCTTCCACTTGTTCCCAGTTCTTTTTCTGAGCATGCACTGTTGAGTGATATGAAAACTACTCAGTTTCTCAGAACAACTGTATAATGATGATTCACTCTCGGTAGCATAAAGATACAACTTTAGAAAAGAAAGGGAAAGAAAACTGTCTATTTTTGTCTATTTCTGCATATCTTGTTTTCTCACTCTATTAATTGGACAGTCTATTAATTGGACATTAATGTTGTTTAAACAGGAGTAAGAGTTCTTATTTCAGAATCTCCGGTCTCAGATGCATGCTCCTTCATTGAAAGAAATTATTATGTTAACCCATTTGAAACAAAAGTCCTCTTAAAGCTCAGTCATATGGAGCAAGACCTGGTTGAGAGCTGTAAAAGAGACTGCTGAGCTACTGGCACTGATGCACATCATATGGTCGACATAAGCCTATCAGACTTTAAGATGCTCTTCTTTCCACCGACTGCCGTAAATAATGTTTTTAATTTCTACATTTCTGTCTCTGTGTGTGGGAGGATGTCATGGCTATCCTGATTCCCAATTTTTTTAAAGCTTAGTACTCAATAAAGCCATGTCTTCTGCTAAATGGAAATAATGCAAAATAGTTGCTTCAAAAATTGTGGAGATTTTGCTCCTTAAGAATATCTATGTTGTAATTACTTCCATCTGATTGCTTGCCTTTACAGGTCTTCATCACAGATTCAGCTGCTGGATTTTCTGAAGGTCCATGTAAGACAACACCAGTTTAAAAAAAAAAAAAAAAAAAAAAAAAGCACAGAATTTTCCTTCTAGTTAATAGGAAAGATAGGAGTCTAGGGCTGAGCTAGATGAAATCAAAAACTCTGAGGAGCTAATATAGCAATATTGTTTTAGTGGGAATTTGGGGGATGCTTCACCAGAAGTGGCTGTGAGTAAAGGGAAAAATAGGGACAGTTTGGGAACAAACAGAGAAAAAAAGCTGATGCTAGGTTATGTCTCTCTCTCAACATTGCTGTCACTAAGAAAAGCCTGGAAATGAGAACGCAGACATCTCAAGAGAGAAGACAAAAGAAAACCAAAGATCAGACAAATTCACATGTTTTGGGAGACCTGCCTTCTAGCTTTCCAATTAATAGGTCTAATAGTACTGAAACTGGAAATCCCTGCAGGTCACAGGAATGAAAAGTGACGTGCTCAGAGAGACACAGCGGGTCATCCCACTCTGTTACGTGTAGTATGCATCCCACATAGGCTACAAAGCTGTATGCTGCTTCCAAGGTCTTCTTCACAATGGCCACATCCAGCTGGAAACCCTGCATTCCTCAGGCAGGAGTAGCTGGTCATGCTTATAGCTGGTACCATCACGTGTGTCAGTACAACACAACCTACCTATCCCAGCTTCCCTCCGTAATTTATTAAAAATTTCACAAACAGACTGGATTTTAAGCTCAACCAGGCTCTGGGAGCTGGTCCCCACCAGGCCTGCAGCCCCGGGCAGGGCTGAGGCCCCCCTCGGTGGAAAATCAGGGCTATGGGGGCCCTGCACTCGTGGTCTGCACCACCTCAGGCAGAATTTAAGAGTTTGAAATTCAGACAGATCCAGAAATACTGCAGAGGTCCCGGCCTAAACCCCTGCTTTTTTAACCACGTCCCAGATGAGGTGTGGGGCAGGCTGTAAGGGTCTGTGGGTGGGCAGGGCTGGCTCCCCAGGCACAAGCCATGTCCGCAGGCCGAAAGGGTGGCCGCGGTCTCTCCTGGTCCTGTATTTCTACCAGGTAGCTACCTGATGGAGGGGGGGTAGGTGATGGGTGAGCCGACTGCAGTGGGCAGTGGTTTGGGGCCAAATCCGGAGCAGAATCCCAAGAGCACTGAGGGAGCTGGTGGAGGCGCTTACCAAGCCACTCTCCATCATGTATCAGCAGTCCTGGTTAACAGGGGAGGTCCCTGATGACTGGAGGCTTGCCAATGTGATGCCCATCTACAAGAAGGGCCGGAAGGAGGATCCGGGGAACTACAGGCCTGTCAGCCTGACCTCGGTGCTGAGGAAGGTTATGGAGCAGATCATCTTGAGTGCCATCACATGGTACGTACAGGACAACCAGGTGATCAGGCCCAGTCAGCATGGGTTTATGAACTGCTTGACTAACTTGATCTCCTTCTATGACAAGGTGACCAGCTTAGTGGATGAGGGAAAGGCTGTGGATGTTGTCTACCTAGACTTTAGTAAAGCCTTTGACAATATCTCCCACAGCATTCTCCTAGAGAAACTGGCTGCTCATGGCTAGGATGGACATACTTTTCACTGGGTAAAAAACTGGCTGGATGGTCAGGCCCAAAGAGTTGTAGTGAATGGAGTTAACTCCAGTTGGCAGCCGGTCACAAGTGGTGTTTCCCAGGGCTCAGTATTGGGGCCAGTTCTGTTTAATATCTTTATCAATGATCTGGATGAGGGGATCGAGTGCACCTCAGTAAGTTGGCAGACAACACCAAGTTGGGTGGGAGTGTCGATCTGCTGGAGGGTAGGAAGGCCCTGCAGAGGGACCTGGACAGGCTGGATCGATGGGCCGAGGCCAACTGTATGAGGTTCAACAAGGCCAAGTGCCGGGTCCTGCACTTCGATCACAACAACCCCATGCAGCGCTACAGGCTTGGGGAAGAGTGGCTGGAAAGCTGCCTGGCAGAAAAGGACCTGGGGGTGCTGGTGGACAGCCGGCTGAACATGAGCCAACAGTGTGCCCAGGTGGCCAAGAAGGCCAACAGCATCCTGGCTTGTATCAGGAATAGTGTGGCCAGCAGGAGCAGGGAGGTGATTGTCCCCCTGTACTCGGCGCTGGTGAGGCTACACCTGGAATCCTGTGTCCAGTTTTGGGCCCCTCAATACAAGAAAGACATTGAGGTGCTGGAGCGTGTTCAGAGAAGGGCAACGAAGCTGGTGAAGGGTCTGGAGCACAGGCCTTATGAGGAGCGGCTGAGGGAACTGGGGTTGTTTAGCCTGGAGAAGAGGAGGCTGAGGGGAGACCTTATCGCTCTCTACAACTACCTGAAAGGAGGTTGTAGTGAGGTGGGTGTTGGTCTCTTCTCCCAAGTATCTAGCAAAAAGACAAGAGGAAATGGGCTCAAGCGACGCCAGGGGAGGTTTAGGTTGGAAATTAGGAAACATTTCTTTACGGAAAGGGTGGTCAAGCATTGGAACAGGCTGCCCAGAGAGGTGGTGGAGTCACCATCCCTGAAGTGTTCAAAAAACTGTAGACATGGTACTTCGGGATGTGGTTTAGCAGGCATGGTGGTGTCAGGTTGATGGTTGGACTGATCTTAGAGGTCCTTTCCAGCCCCGCCAGGGAACGGTGAGAGAGCTTGGACGCTCCTCAGTAAGGAAGGAAAGCAAGGGCCGGCCTATACGGAAGGCCAGCTCCAGCTATGCGCGGCTCGACGGCACAGGGCGGCCCCGCAGCCCCTCCGAGCCGGAGCGGCAGCCGCCGGAAGAATGGGCGGGGGCAAGCCGGGGCCTCCCGCCGGGCCCGGGGCCTGTGGCGGCAGCGGAACGCAGCGGCGGGCGCAGGTTGCGGAGGGCCGGTTTGAGGCGGGCACCGCGCGGCGCGGCGGGCGGCGGCGAGCCGCGGAGCCGGCATGAGGGAGCTGGCGCCCGGCCTGAAGATGGAGTGCGACATCTTGGACGCGCTGGAGGCCTTGGGGTAATCGGGGAGCAGCAGCGGCTCCCCCTTCGCGGGGCGAGGGGCCGAGGGGAGCCCGCCGCCGCGCTACCCGGCCGTGCACGGAGCGGGGCCCCTTCGTCGCGGGCGGGAGGCCGGGCCGGAGGCGGGGAGCGGAGGAGAGGAGAGGAGAGGGGAGGGGAGCGGAGCGGAGCGGAGCGCGGCGCCGGCCGCGGCGGGAAGCCGGGGGGGCGGTGGCGGGATGGGCCCCGCGTTCCGGCGGGTGTCGGGGGAGGCCCGGCGGCGGCCGGGGCTGGGCCTGTTGCCTCCCCCGGGAGCGGGGTCACGGCGTCTGCGTTGCGCTTGCCTTGCTTGTAATGGGGGGAAGACGAGGGAAGCGCGCCTGCTTGGGCGTTTCTTGGGGTTCGGGGGGTTTAGAAGCGGTGATGTTTGGTTATACTGGAGCGACGGCTGGGAGGCCGGGGCAGCCTGGGGGGGCTGCCGGGGGGGGGGGGGCTGGGCAGCACCTCTGCGGGGGAGTCCGGGTCTCCTACCGGCCCAGCTGCCCGCCCGGTTCGTTCATACCTGCCTGCCTCCCGCGAAGGTGCTTCAGATGCAACAGCGCAGAAACAATGTGAAATTTAGTTTAATTTTCAGTTATCTTATTGCCAGTACTCTAGGGCAGTGAGTTGTTAATGTTGGAAGGAAATTTGTTTCACTAAACACTTGAATTAATACTTGAATTCTTGTCTGTTTAGCACATATTGAGACATGAAACTCTGTTTTCACATACACATGTGATACGGGAAAATACCTGGCTCCTGTTTTCTGACAAACCATTTTGTTTATAAATTACCACTCAATTTTTTGGTGTGTTTAAAAAAAAGTCTGAATTATTCCTTGACAAAAGTAACTTACAAAGATTAATTTCTTGGTGTTGGGTTGATGGTTGGACTGATGATCTTAGAAGTCCTTTGTAACCTTAATGATTCTTAGTTTTACTTTCATTATAAATAATCCAGCCACCAAGCCAGGAAACGTGAAATTGCTACTCTACCCTTAATTGGTTTAGTGGTGGACTTGGTAGTGTTAGGTTAATGGTTGGACTGGATGATCTTAAAGGTCTTTTCCAACCTAAACAATTCAATGATTCTACTAACCAGCTTAGAGTAAAATGATTTTAAAATGTGTATATTTTATATTAAACTTGCTTCTTATCACTGATGCTTATCTCTCTGTGCAGGTACACGGGCCCCCTGTTGGAGGAGGAAGCCCTGAACAAAGCAGCAGAAAATGGATTGTCTTCACCAGAATTTTTTGAGCTTTGCGTTTGGTTGGGTTCCCAAATAAAGTCACTTTGTAATATGGAAGAAAGCATCACTTCAACAGATGGTATACGAATTTTAATTTGTTAAAGCAATTTAGTATTTGTTCAGTGGATTTAGACCCAGCTAATAGTGAAATTACAGTGTTGAAGTTTAGAAGATAGCTGAAAGGTAGCCAGACTGAGGCTGATATTTGCATGTGTGTTGCTCTTAGGTTAAGGTCTTGTCTTGTGAAGATTCTTTCAAAAGAAAAAGAAAAGGTGCTTTGGGGTTTTTTTAGATCTACATAAATATAAAAAGTACATTCATAAATCATGTGAGTGGTTGTTATGTGTAATCATATTTTGATGGCTTAAATTCCAGTGCCTGGCATTTTCAGCTAGTTGGCCCAGTGCAGTGTTCCGTTCAGCACTGTGTGTAGATATGTGAGTTGCTCAGCACTACCTGATTCTTTCTGTTGAGTGCTGGAACTTGGACGGCATTTTATATTGTTTATGTTTTCACAAAAGAGTAGTAAAACTAAAAACAGCCACTGAAAATAATGGGCTTGTGACTCTTGTAACTTGTTCATCAGAAAATTAATTACATTGATACACTGTTTTGTGACATAAGCTGTTCACTTCCTAGTGATGTTCATTTGCATTCATGTCTTCAAAGACTGCTGTAGCATCACCTTCTCATCCAAAGCATGAGTACAATTTTGCTGTAGCTGTTAAAAGGCTTGTCTGCTTGTATGTTATCTTTCTTTAAGAAGAAAGAAAATGTTGTTACGGTGGTAAGTAGTAAATCTTTGTCTGGGCTATTGAAACCGGCAATTTAAATCTATAAGTTAAGAAAATGCGATTACAGTTTGATGTTTCTGTAAAAAGCCATTAGCTTTGTATTTATTTATTCCCATAGGTGGTAAAGATATAGAGAGCTTCCAGCTTGAGATTAGTGGCTTTCTGAGAGAAATGGCTTGTCCATATTCATCACTTATATCTGGAGACATCAAGGATAGATTAAGAGAGAAAGAAGATTGTCTTAAACTTCTCTGTAAGTTATAACCATTTTTTTCCATTTACAATACAGTGTTTTATGTGCATGCTTTATCCTTATTGTACAATTTACATTAAATAGTTCTTTATGTGTATTTAAGTATGTGTGTACAATCATTACAACCTAGCTGAGCATGCATCAGCTTGCTTGTGCAGAAGTGGAAAATAGAAATTAGAAAACTATTCTAGTAGTAACTAAAATTTCTTTGTGATGTATGGTTCAACCTACTGAGGCCT
The DNA here is from genome assembly GCF_030463565.1 of Pelecanus crispus. Lineage (NCBI taxonomy): Eukaryota > Metazoa > Chordata > Aves > Pelecaniformes > Pelecanidae > Pelecanus > Pelecanus crispus. The sequence continues at coordinate 38,682,323 of NC_134648.1, read as the reverse complement.
CCTGATCCCTCTCTTGATTCAGTTCCAGCTCAGCTGAAACTGAGACCTTGCTTCCAGTGTTTCTGAGAGGTTTCTGGGCAGCTTAAAAGAAAATGCTGTGTGATTTGAAAGTGCTGAAAGCAGAATTGAGAGAAGCAAAGTCTAGATTTAAGCTGGACTTGGACAAAGGAGTAGCAGCAGGAACCAGTGTGAAAATACGAAACTAGCCAAGGAACTAGGGGTCTGGTGGCGGAATTGGGTTAAGCAGTTAAATACAATGTGTAGGCTGAAGGTAGGAAGTTATGTGAGAGTTGGTTCAGATAAAGAATGGGAAACTGATACTGACCTGTCCAGGAGAGAACTGAGAAAGAGTCTCCCTTTTTATCATGGTCTTATTATAAATGTGTATATTGTATATGAGAATGTGGATGCAGAAATATTCAAGTGTCTCTAAAACTGCCATTATGACATTTTTCTCTCTAGTATTTCTAAGTACAGAACTTCAGGCTTTAAAGATACTGCACAGCAAGCAAATGAAAGGCTCTCATTTGGAAAAGCACAATGAAATTTATCAGGAAGTGCAAGCTATTTGCGATGCACTGGGCCTGCCAAACTCCTCGTCTTCTGATATTCCTCCCTTGTTAACCAATGTGGAACAAAAGGTATGGGCTTTTATGTGTTCTCTCTATTGTTAAACTGTAAGTGTTATCTCTGTAAGCATTCATCTCAGAGTTAAGGGCCCAGCAGTCTAATCCATAAAAGCCCTATCTGACAAGCGCAAAGGAATTTTTATTCTGAAAGCCAGCTTAGTGTTTAAATTAAACTGGTTTAGTTATGAGGTGAAGTATTTCAGCATTTCCCTGAGGATGCGATGTACCTGATCAGGCATGCTTTGCCATGCAAATTTAAGGTATGAGTTGAAGTAACATAGTTTTCCTGTTATCCATTCAAATGTGCTGCAGCAAGCAGAAAACTTTGGGTAATAAATGGTTGCGCATTTATGTACCTGTAGTAATTTCTGGGATGTACTTAAATTAAATATCCAAAAGTTAAATTTTTGCTTTTTCATTTATGAATTTCTTAAATTGCGAGTATTGATTTGTTAGTGATGTTTCCTTTGTTGCAGAAGAGGATGAAAATGCCTGAATTACCAATAGCTGGTGAATAAGCCAACTTAAACCTTATTCAACAGGGTAGATTTTTCAGTTGTGTCCCATCAGTTTCTAAATTGTTTCACTGATGTGATCCTTAATCTGACTTCCTCACTGCAGAATGTAAATAGGCTCTTGGGGTGGAATTTATCTTCTCTGTCAGGCAGCTAAAAGTTTTGCTCTTTATTTCTCCCCAGTATTTGGGGAGAGAGTGGGTGACCAATCCCCTTTAAGAATTATGTGAGAGACACATGGAATGAATCTCCCTCTGCTGCTGAGTCTTTGAGTTTAATAATTTGACATGATTATGCTGCTTCTTTTCTTGCTTCTCCGCCTCTTCTCATCAGCCAGCGGGCAGTTGAACATTCGGAGGGTTTGGGGAGAGGGCCTGTTACTTGCTTGGCTTTCTTACATCTGTATGTCTTTAGTGTGACAAGGCAAAACCTTTAGTAGATTCATTTATAAAAAGCAGCATCCAGGTGACAGTGAAAATGCCTATTCCTGCACTATCAACTGTGCTTGATCTAGTTAGTTCTAATGAAATCTTTATATCCAGTCTTTCCATTAAATATTTTTGAAAGGATGAAGAAACAATTCTAGCACTGTTTTCTGAGGATTAAAATATCAGAGTTCCAGCTAATAACTAATTGATTGAAACTTGCCTAGTACTGTTGATCTCCCTCTGTGGGTGTTAACTGTGTTTACATCCATGTTGGTTTGTAGGCTGCAGCCATGGGCAGTGACCTTCCTTGCTTCACTTCTTGGGTACAGATTTAGTTTCATCCCATGTTAAAGGGGTAGGACTCTAGTTCTGCAGTTGCAGCACAGCAAGACCAGAACTGGTGGGCCAGTTCCTTCATGCACACATAGAGAGTCTAGAAAGTTTTCTATGAATTATTAGACTCCTGGTATGCCACCTTTTGCAAAGCCCAAGATTTCCTTTCAGATAGGATCACAAGCTTGGGTTGGTGTGTAGGGTGTTACTGTTCCAGTTTATGTAAACTGTTACAGTTTCATAAGTACTAAAATAAGCAGAATCTTTAAAGCGTGTTATCTTTTTTTTTTTTTTAAATAATACTGCCTGAGCTATTTTCTATTTTGCGATGGTTTTCAGGTCTGTCAGTTCCACAGTGGTTATACCATGTGCACTCCAGAGTGTGGAAGGATGGCAAAACTAGTTCATTCATGTTCTGTGACTCCAAATTAATACTGTAATTTGTTCTCCGCATGTTTTATCCCTTACAAAGAAAGGATTTTTTTCCTACCTCTCAGGAGATTTTGTAGAATTTCTGCTATATGTTTCCTTGTCCTTCATCTCTTACTTTAATACAGGACAGATTCAGAGTTATTTTGATACAGTACAGAGTTAAACACCTACATTTGTAGATGTAGCTGTGTTAGAGTGGTGATACCACCAATTGGAATTTGTTGGCTTTGTAAACATTTTTTTCAAAGTACTTCTTTTAGATTCTCGCAGAAATTCACTTGAAATGATTAATTTCTTTTTCCAAATATTTTGTTGCTTCTGATTTAATTAGGTTCTGTGTAAAATTGCACTGTTGATTTTTAGTATTATACTATATCATTTGTAATACAATCTTACGTACTAATCTAGTATTTTTACTGAATTTACAAATGTATCTGCAGCATTTCAACATGTTTACTCTTTGTCTCTGTCTAGCATCTTCAGCATTGTCAGTAGCTGTGGGAATAGTTCTGAGAATAGTTTGGCTGTGCAGCAGCAATCTACCAAAGGGACAGATCACACATTGTATTTTGGTATGGAATGTTAGAACATTGATTTTTTTTTTTAATAATTTGTCAGTTTATTTAAAAGACTAGTATAAAATCAGGATTGCTTTCTTCATTCAGACTATGAGTTTTACAGTAGCTCAAACTTTGAATATGCAGTCATAGGAAGTACCTTTTAAAGTTGCATCTCCTGTAATAAACTGGGGTAGTGGTTATCAACATACGTAAGAAAATGTGGGAGATGAATTGACACTATTATAGCCTTCCAACACTAAATATATTTTATTTTATTCTATAGCACTGAAAAACTAATAGTAATTTTTTAGGTGTGTTTTTTAAGATGCTCTTCCCTCATGAAGTATATTTACAAAGGGTAACTCTGGGAGGCATTCTGAAATTAGTACCAAAAACCCCATAAATTCTAAACGAACATTGATCAGAGATTCAGAAAAGTTTATGCCGGTGTTGTGCTTTGTAACTCATCCTCACATCTGGCTTTTTTCCAGTCAAGATAGTGTGAATTTCACACCTAATTACAAAGTGACATTCTAATACTGTTTATTTGGAAGACTTCTTAATACGATATTGTTTAAAAGACTTCTAAATTTTTTTTGCCCACATTATTTGTTTTCTACTGTGTGAAAGTAGTCCCGTAATAGTAGAGGATGAAAAGAAAATATAAAGGGTTACCAAAGAAATTAAATCAAAACTAAGCTAAAATAACATCTAAGTGGAGTATGAGGAGAATATATTTAAAAATATTTGGCAATGCTTCCTAGAATTTATTCATATTTAAATTAGTGTGTTACTTTTAACTGTTAGCATTTAATAATTTTACAGACATAGGGGTGCCTGTACATTAAGTATCAATGTAGTTGCGGGAAACAAGATGTAAGAGTAGTCCTGTTCACCAGACATAAAGGTCAAACAAAAATGTCTTTAAAGTTAGATAAATATTGAAATTAAAATGATCTGCAGGTAAATGGAAGAGAGGCAGAGGACAGGTTAAAAATACTCCGTGCTTAACATTTTAGGTGATCTTTCTGCAATTGTGCAGTACACCTTATGACTAATTAAGACAATGTTCCTTCCTTAAAGTGTTGATAGTTTTAACTTAGATTAATAAAATGACAGCTCTCTCCAGGTCAGGTTTTTTCAGAATCTTAGAAACCCTGGAGGTGCATGCATATATGATGTTTATCTGTGCAAATGGTGTTAAACATAAAAATTATTGCTCTATTTTAACAGAGGGTAAAGATAATTAATAAATATATGGAACATGGTAGTGAAATCTGAGCTAAATTTTTTTTTAAAGGAGTATAGACTTAACAGATGAGAAATGTCATGTTCAACACATAAAGATATGCTTTGTTTGGTAACAGTAGAATAACTATATTTTTATACAACAGATTTCAAAGTCAATATTTTTGTCTCAAACAAATCCAATAACTGATTTGTTTTTAAACTGTTTTTAGAGGGTGTGTGAACTTCCAAAGCAATCTCATAAAGATTTAATGTTACCAAAGTCACCGATTACACGGTATGTCTGATAGTCAAATGCATTCGTCTCCATCTAGCTTTTAATTAATTGGCTTGGTTTTTACAGCTGAGTGAGAACTTTAGGATGATTTGGCTGTTACAGTTTGTTTTACATTTCTATGAATATATTTTCACTGCTTTTTTATCTGGGCACTGCTTTTGGTATTGTTCCCACTTACACATACAGACTTCTTTCTGGGTTGTGGTGGTGGTTTTTTTAAACTCCGATTTACCCTTCTTAATCTAGGGCAACTGTGGTGTTCTGCAATGTGGGTTATAGTGTAGCTTCTCATATCAGTTGTATGCTTGTCCTCTGGCAGACAGGTGTATGTCAAAGCTCTTGGGCTCTTAGCCCTGTCATCAGTCAAGGCCAGGTGATGTATTCTGCAACTGTTTACTTCACCATTATAGTTGTAGGATATGTCCTAAGAGTCCTGCTGGTGGGAGTGAGGGAGTAAAGTGGAGATTCAGTAATCTGGGTGTGACGTTACAGTGTGTTGCAAACATGAATGTAGACCAGTTCATTAGTGAAAAGATTCCTCCTTAAATGTTACTTGATTAATAAACCTGTCACTGGATAAAATTGCATAGGTATTCTCTTTAACTTGGAAAGGAAAGGTTGCAGAAATTTGGGGGCAGTTTCCCAGTCAATAAAGGATTGTTTTACTTAGCTGCTCTTGTTTCTTCTGGTTCTAATTTTCACTGATTCTCTTCTTTAATTGTTCTCTCTGAACTTCCTTTCATTTTTCAGTTTATGGCAATCAGGAGTATGCAGTGCTGGGTTAGGTCTTTTAATTGTGATTGACTTGTGATGGCAGAATGTATGGTTTTTGTATGTGGGCCACAGTGTTGTGTTTACCTCTTAGCTGCCCTTGCAGCTGCAAACTTGCAGTAATTCTAATCTCTAGGTAGTATTCAGCATCACTCGTTTCCAGATTTTCTTTCACTCTATAGCTATACAGTACACTGAGGATTTGTTTTGGTTTTGTTGCGTTGTTTTTTTCCAGCAGCCACTCATTTTGATAGGCTCTCTTCCTTTCAACTCATTAGAACCTTTGAGGTTGTATTTCTGACCTTAATGGTATATAGATAGACACCTCTTGCCTAATGGAATTTTTAATTCATCTACCGTTTATTCCTTCTTCTATACTAATTACTGATTTCTTCATCTCTTGCTGTCATGCTGATCTTAGTATATTGTTGATTATTAACTTTAGGTTTTGACATTTGTTTAAACTTGAGTGTAGTTTGTGGTTACGTACATTTGAATTTTGAAGTAGATTATGAGAGACATCATGTGCATGCTTCACTAACATCAAAACAAGTTGGCTACATTTAGAAAACAGACAAATCGGACAACCCCATGAGGGCTTTTTGTAAAGAAAATAAAGACTGCAAAGAAGCAAGAATTAGCAGAGAAAGAGGAGTGTAGGGATAAGTAGGGTACATGGGACTGAACTTCACCCCTTATTGTAACCTATTTTTTTATATGGATGGAATATAATAGCAGGGAATATTACAGTAACTAGACGGCCACTTTTCAGATACTACTAGTCAGTCTTTTCTGCTGGAGTCAAAACACTGTTTTCCTATAATTTGCTCACTGCACAATATTTTTTACTTCAGACTTTCGCTGGGGTTATTGTGTTTTTAATTTGCCACGGTGCTGCCCAAAAGTGATGTAAAAAGAAAAAATACACACCTTGGTTTTCACACAGAATTTGAGATCAGATTCTTTCCTTGATATATGCAAAAAAAGGAAAAGGAGATAATTACAAAAACACTGAAATATGAGAGTTGATTTGTCAAGTATTCCTTCTCGAGTAGCTTTCTTTAATCAATTAACTAGGTGCTCTAGAATTTGATTTCTGTCTCCTAGAGTTTTTTTTTATAGTGATCACTGGAGATGATATTTCTGTAATATGTAGAGCTCAAAACTCTGACAAGATGAACTAAGATAATACTGGTAGAGTGAGCTTTGAACCATACCTTTATGATAAATTTAATGTAAATGCCTGTGTGCCTACACGAAGTGTTATAAGCCTTGCAAATGTACCTAATGGCTGTTCTCAGCTACAGCTTTTACCGTAGATCATGCACTACCTTAATTCTTCCTTGTGAAATGTAAAAGAAAATTAACTCTAGTTTTAGTCTTGTTTGACTTGGTTCCCTGTAATTATTTACAAAAGCAAATGAAGATGTAGTTCTCCCCATCAGACTGCATGCAAAACATGCAGGAACTATGCATGCAGTCTACTCCAGCTGAAAAATCACTTGTCTGGAAAGTTATGTACGAGTGTTGTGGGCGTTCATGGCAATGGTTTTAAAAGAGCTGTGCCAAAGGAAGTTCCTTCAAGAAGAGGACGTAGAGGTTTCTTGTAATGAGAAAGGAGAATGCAGTGGAGTTTGGAAGGCAGAAAGAGAGAGCATACTTCATCCCCGATTATTGAGGGCAGAAACTAACAGAAGAAGTATAAGCTAGGCTGACTTGGAGCAAATGCAAGTGTCTTAAACATAATGTTAAATGGAGCCAATTATAAGATTAGAAGAAAATTAATGAGAGAGAATGACCGCATACCTGTCGTATCTTCTGCCTGTCTTACTAGCACCCATCACCAGATTTTTGTACCTAAGTCTAGCATTTGGCAACAGAACTCCTAGCTTCTGATTGTTACGTTTCCTTAGTTGTAGTTACAACACTTAGTAATAAGTGAAATCAGTAATTTAACTAGTTCTGCTGCCTGTATGCAATTGATAAATTTGCCATATAGATATTGTTCTATTATATTTGGGAGGAGGAGTGGTGTGCCGTTAAATACTCTTGTACAGAGGTTGGTCAGTGTAGTGAAAGTATTCAGGAAATCTTTTTGTAATGGATGATAAGCCAGAAGTGTACCTGTTTCTTTGAGTCTGCTAAAACAAATGTGCTATATTTGATCTTACGAGTAGCAAATTGTGATTGCAGCAACTTGTGCTGAAATAAATGTAAATATCAGTTGTGTTCTGAGAAGAAGTATGTGTTTCATTTCAGATAAAGGACGTTCTCTCAAAAGTTCAAAATAACCACGTGGGGAAGTCACTGCTAACAAAACCTCTGAATTCTGACCAAGTGGTAAAAAAAGTCTCTCATTTCTTTTCTTTATTTAACAGAATGGTCAAAATTAATGCATACGGCTTCATCTAACTTTGTCCATTTTACAGTCACAGTTCTATTGCTAAATATTTATACTAAAATTCAATTGCTAAATATTAACAATGCTAATCAGATACTTCCAGAATTGATGTTATAAAACAGATTGTGTGTTCATTCATCCATGTATTAACTTTCAAAGTATTTTGTATGTACATACTACTGTAGCACTACACAGATGCATCCCTAATTTTATGTAGTTTATGGTTGTCACCTGGGGATAGGCATCTTAGCTGCTGAATGGGGTTGACTTTAAATTGACTTGTATAATTTTATGGATTTGGATGTTTGGGGTTTTTTTATTGTAACACTGCAGGAAAGATTGGAAAAAATCAACGATGCTCTTCGCAGTGAGTACGAGTGTCGCCGACGTATGTTAATGAAGAGGCTAGATGTAACAGTACAGTCTTTTGGCTGGTCTGATAGAGCAAAGGTAAGCTTGCTGTATTTTTTGCTTCCTGTAGGTGGGAGTCTACTACAATTCCCCAGGTCTTGCTACCAAATATTGTACATACCATGTAAATAGACTTCCGTTACTGTTGTCTCCTTTCCAACCAGTTTCTCATTCTGGGTTGTAACATCCAAATCCTAGATATTGAAGAAGTGGAAGGATTTGACCAGATGGCACAGTCCATCCTTTGTGACTGTTTGTGACTTCTCAATTATAATTCTAGCATCCTCTGTTGGGGTTTCTCACTTTAATAAGTTCACATCTCCCCTTTTTCTTTCCCATGTCCACCCCCCTCCAGTCAAGTAAAGTAGGAAGGAACCTCAGATTTTTCATGCAGATGCAAGAGGAAGACAAACACTGGGCCTTAACATAGATTGGGTGCAAAGAGTGACTGCCCATAAAGTCAGTGAGATTACAGTGACTGCTACCTATCTTGGATTCAAAGCTACTGAATCAACAGATGGTCAGTTGAACAGGTTATTTGAATAGCAGCTTGTATGAGAAGAGCACACAATTACTTGTAATGCTTCAGATGGCTAAAAATTCCAAACCACTGCTGGATTTTCTCTGCTGGTATAATTTTAATTGTGATCATTTCATTTGTATTATTTCCTAGCGCTCTGTATATTAAAAAATAGTCATGATTTAACCAGTCTGATATTTTTGAGCTAGAAATATATATTGTTTCTGTCCAAGAGAGCAGGGAGGTAAGATACAAAAAGTTTGTAATTTGATGAATATACATGTGGGAAGCTGGAGGCAGATGTTTTTGCTCATGAGCTGCAGGATCAACTTTCCTTCCAAAGGTTTGTGTAGAAAGCTTAACATTGATAAGTCTTAAGACTTCAAAAGCTTACTGAAAGTATAGATTGATACAAGTCTTTCTGGTGTCACAATTTGTCATTGACACACACAGGCAGAATCGGTTTCATGAAGCTCACTAAGTATCACTGGAAGACGTGAGTCTAGATGCTGCTGTGCTGCTTTGGAATGGCTCACCATTTAATTTCGGCAGGGATTGGGAATGCTTTTGTGCTGCAGGAAAGGCAAAGGAGGGCATTTAGCTCACAGAATCCAGGAGATGTCCCTTCGTGTATTAACTTCTTTATAGCTGTACCAGTGTAACTATGTATTTTCAAATTCAAAGTATACTTCTAAAATGTAGTTGACGTTAACTGATGACTAACTTAGACTAAAATTCTAAGTTATGTGATATTCCATTCAAACAACGTGAAAAACAATGAATACACTTTCACAATAGAACAATAAAATGATTTTTAATGATGATAAATTAGTAAGATGATTCATTTTCCTGTCTTGTAAAGACCGTTGATGTGACGTAGTATGAGGTACAGAAATAACCACGATACATATTAATTCAAAATTACATATGACTTTTAATCTTTTTTTCTTTGTTTATCTTGTAGAAATATTTGTTTATAACATCTCCAAGAAGGTTTTGGGGATTGAAAATGTTTTGGCATTGAGAATTTAGATTCTTTATTTTATTAAGCCAAGAGGAAAATTTTTGTACTTTTTTAATTTATTTGTTAGCTTGCCTTTTTTTCCCCACCATTAAATAGACATTGATACCTTTCTCTGCTTTTGATGGTGTGGCATTTTTTGTGTGGTGGTTTTTTTGTTGTTTTTGTTTGGTTGTTTTTTTTTTTTTAACTTGTTCAGTCCCCAAGAGGGGTAAGGTTCCAGACTGAAATGGATCCATAAATGGTGTAGTAATTGCCTGGCAAAACAGTCATGTAAAGGAACAGCACCTGTTGTCTGGTCCATCCAAGATCAAATTTTTTTTTACTCTGAAGATCATTCTAGATGTTCCCAGAAAGTGTATTTATTTTTCCTTTTGTTAAACAAATGAAACATCGAATGTGCTTGGAAAAAAATCTTATTTTCTCTCCTTCTCAGTCTCACTTTTTCATGGCTTGCACAAGTGTGTTGCTGCATTGATATTTCATGCCCCCCTTGTGCCCCCCCCCCCCAAAATTGGCCTTACTTTGAAGCTGCTCTGTTTCCATCGTGTTTAGAAGTGATCTGTTAAACATGGCTATGTAAAGCTCTTCAGAGAGCAGTTTGGACTCTTAAATTTTAGTCTTTAGATATGTTGGAAAATGTCAAAGAATCTGTTTGATGCCAGTGGATAGGAGAGTTTTGTAATCGTGCTAAGTTTCAGCATCAATTAAACAAAATCAGCATTTTTTTGTACCATAGCTCCATCAGTGTGAAGAGAATTGGTAACAACTGGCACTATATTTTTGTAAGGTAACCTAGATTTTCAGACATTACACCCTGTGTTCAAATTGAAACTTACTGAGACCAAATACATGGCTTACAGTAAGTGTGTTTGTGTGTTTTATGCCTAGCAAGTAATTTGTGTTTGATTTTATCATTTAGGTAAAAACAGATGACATAGCACGAATTTATCAGCCTAAGCGCTATGCATTATCTCCAAAGTCAACTATTACTTTAGCTCACCTTCTTGCTGCTCGGGAAGATTTGTCAAAGATCATAAGAACAAGTAGTGGATCAACACGGGAAAATACAGTCTGTGCGATCAACAAGGTATACTTTTTTCTTTCTGGAATTGGTAAAAGGACATGGGAGTTTACAGACCTATCAAAAGTAGTTCTGGAATTACACTCTTTGCCTAATATTTTAATTTCTTTTTGCAAGATACCTGGTGCTTTAAGAAAGGAAGGTTTGCAGCATTCCAGTAAACATTGCAGCAACTTCTTTTTTTATCTTATTATGCAGTCAGTCATGCAACAGGATGAAACAGTCTAGATGAGAAGGAACAGCGGTGGAAGGGTGTATGTGTGCGCGTGTGTGTGTAAATGACCTCTTGAGTTTAGTGGAACTGCACACCGCAGTTAAGGATGGTGTAAGTCTTTCTGGTATCAGTTCCTGGGCTACCTGTTGGCCAGGATTATGTTGTTCAGTTCGTAAACCAGCATCTTTAGTTTATCATCATACTATAAATCACAAAAGTTTTTGTGGAAGTGTCATTTTGCTGCAAAGTAAAATTACTTGGTTTGGCTACAGTAATAAATCAACATTGTACTGCTTTCTTGTGTATGATAAAAGCTGAAGCTTGCAAGTAATGACATTAGTTTCACCATTCAAATGGTGATTAAGCCTGTTTCTATTAATCCTTTATTTACAGATTTTTTCTGAAGTTTTGTGCCTCATTTAGATACCCTTTAATATGTTTTGATCCCAAAGATTCTGAAATTTCTTAATTATTGTAGTATCTCAGAAAGTTTTTCTTCTTGAGAGGACTTTAATTGGGACTGGCCAGAGTATGTTAACATTCATCACACAGAATGTTTAGGAAGTACAAAAACAACATTAAAAGACCTACTTGAATACCTCTTTGTTCTTCAATTTAATGTTTTGTGTAACTTTTTCCAGTACAGTCTCCCTTTTTGTAAACTGAGTAATATTCACCAAAGTCAAGATCCCTTTTTTTTTTCTTTTCTTGAAAGTGCCCCTGCAGCATGTTATGTATTTTGTCCGTTCCAGCTCTCTACTGAGTGTCAATAATTTCTAATCTAAAGCAAACTGGCGTTCCTTTTAGAGTTGCACATCAGTTTGCCAGTGTATAAAAAACATACACCAGATGATTAGGTTTGAACTTGAACTTTGAAATTTAAGTAGAAGAGCTGCATCATAAGGAGTCTTTTCTATATGAATATATGTTTATATATTTGCATATATTGTATGAGTTATGTATGTTGCTTATTGTAATCCTAATACTTCACATGCATGTAGTTTTCTTCATAAAGATTTCATAAAAGTAATATGAGCTATCTAGCTGCAGTTATTTCAGTTTTACAGGTGGGAAATATGATCACTTTCAGAGTTCTGTTGTGTCGTGTCAAGTTACAAGGACAGGAAATAGGGATTCTGCTGTTAAGCTCCACACTGAGGGGACCATATTTCCTGTAAAGAGCAGACAGCATGTCTTTGTCCATAGGAGAAGAACTCTGTGTCCCTTCAAGTTGTTATTACTAATTTTTTTAAACTAAAAATGACCTATTTTTCCATATAGGTTCTGATGGGGAGAGTGCCTGACCGTGGAGGCAGACCAACAGAGATTGAACCACCTCCTCCCGAAATGCCTCCTTGGCAAAAAAGACAAGAAGGTGGTGGAAGAGGCGGCTGGGGAGGTGGTGGTGGTGGTGGAAGGGGCAACTGGGGGGGTGGAGGGGGTAGAGGAGGAGGAGGTGGTGGTGGTGGTTTTGGAGGTGGGGGTTTCAGAGGTGGTGGAAGAGGAGGAGGTGGCTTCCAAGGTGGCAGGGGAGATTATGGTGGCAGGGGAGGTTATGGTGGCAGGGGGGGCTATGGTGATCCTTATGGTGGAAGAGGAGGGGGAGGATACCGAAGATACTGACATACTGTAAATATTAACAGAGTAACTGGCAAAATATAGTGGTGGTGTTTACTGACATCAGGAATTTAGGTATGTTAACTTGGGTTTAGGTTAGTGTTAAGTATGACCGTATGAATCAATGCATTAGACCAACTGATGTTGTCACTGAATTCTTTTAGTTAACAGAACTTTTGTACTAAAATGTGATGACTAAAGTCCTTGTTTTTCGTACTGCTCATATGGTGGTTTTTTAATATGTCATTTTATTTAAAATAAGCCTCAGAAAACTGAATAAAACCCTTTCTAAAGAAACAAAAAAATATATTATTTAACGTTCAGGCCTCTCTAATTATTGCATGTTGCATGTCCACTCCCCTGCTCCAAAATGCTGTGTAGAAAAAACAAAATAGGCCTAAGAAGCAGATGGAAACACTTTTAAAAGACTCTAGAATGCTGCTTTCAGGCTTTTTCTCTTCATCTAGTTTTCATGTGGGACGTGTAAACGAATTTTAATGTCAGATGTTAAAGTCCTTAAGGCTTTGGTCAAAATTATTCAATTAGGTTTCTTATTCTTCCAGAACATCACATAAAAGTAACATTCTGAATTAATACTCCACAGAAACTAATAGAATCAGGTTGTTTTGTGTGTTCATAAATATATCGGAGATATTTGAAGGTCAGAGTGTGTACCATAAACTCAGAATCGTGGTGAGTTTTGGTAGTGTCTATCTTCATTTTACCTGTTTTCCATTTTATTGATGTTTCATAGAAATATTTTAAGATCAGATTGGGCAGGAAACTTCTGCAGCCATCATGTTTGGTAAGAGTTCATTTAGATATTCCTTCTGAATCAGCCTTGAGACATAAAGGTTGAGTAAGCTGAGCTTCTTGAGAAAGAACATACCACTTCTTCCCCCCCTCCCCCTTTTTTTTTTTCTTCCCCTGCCTGCTCTGTGTTTGGGAATTGCCACCTGCCCAGCTAGTAGGACATCTCATACAGCAGTTGCCCTTCCTCAGTGACTTCTCTCTCTCCTACTCTGCCAACCAGTCGGTCTGATAACCTAAAAGAAAATCCATCTTGATGTGGTATGGGTGCCGCCTTCACAGACAGTGTTGCTCTAGAAGGAGGAGTTAGCTTTCATACAATTCTGGCTGTAAATACATGTAGACAAGAATTAAATTTAGAGCTGTCAGTTAAAGACGACAGTTTCTGTTGTCCAGCGTCTTTTATATCTCGTCCCCTGCTGTGAGGCCACTCCTAAGTACAGAGGTGGAAAAGGGAGATGATGCCCAAGTATATATTCATGACAGTATTTATCAGGACCAGGTTACTACAGAGAGATTTGGGAAGGCATCTGATAAACCTGGGGTTGTCTGTTGATTGCATAGCACAGAAACCTTGAAGCACTTTAATTTGAGTATGTAGCTGTAGGCTTAGCTGCAGGTTGAACTTTAGGATTTGATTTTGGTTTTATGTTCCACAGCTATGAGTTCTTTCTGCACAAATTTCCTATAGGTGTCCATATCTGGTATGCTTTAAAGATGTTATTTTGCCTTCAAGAACATGTGCATCATGTCCTGTTTCATAGGCAGCTTTATGCATTAATCTAAAGCTCTGTTGAAAATCAAATTATTAACTCTTTCAAAAGCCTGTGTCAGATTTTGTTAATTAGCCATCACCAACCTTTTAATTTGAAGTTTTTGTGGATTAAAATTTCAAAAGTTTCTCTCCTGTTATTTCCTCTCTGATCATAGTCTGCTTGAGAATGCTGCTTGCGATGTGATAGATACAGCCTTACCCATACTTTAGAGTCCCAGCAGGTGCCTAACAAAAAAGGGCAGGAGTTTTCCGTGCTTGAACATGTTAGCTTGGATGTGAACTCTTAAAATAATGGCTTAACTTCACCCAACTGCTAGTAATATAGTTCCTTTGCCAGTTTTTTTCTCTACAGTCCTTTCTGGCCTAAGCTGTTGTCAGCCTCTGCAGCCATTATGGAGAGGCCCTCATGGGTCCCGTGGGAGCTTAGTACTGGTTTTGTTGCTTTTGAGCTTGTTTTTTTGCATAATGCTTTGGAATAGCTCACAAACTGATGACATATCAAGTGAGACTGCTGGCCTCAGAGGTGAAGTGTTGGTCAGCAAAGGAGAAAATGGAGAGAATAGTTTTTAACAACCAAAGCCTTAATATAAAATTCTGTTTGCTCATCCCAATGTTATTTTTTGCTACCAGTAATTCCCAAACAGCAGTCTAGCATTTAGCTTCACCAAGTAAATACGCTAGGAAAATCAAATGGCTTATCTATGCATAAAGATTTCATCAGTCTTAAGATGTGAAGTTGCACTGGTTTAGTTGAACTGTTGTAACTGTGTATGTGGATCCATCTCACTGCTTTTACACTCATCAGTTTATGCTGTTTGTAGCAGGCAGGACAGTTCTCAATGAAGTAAACCATCAAGTGAACCAGCTATGTGCCCACATGTAATTCTAACAGTTAAATTATTTCAATATAATATTTCAGTTATACTTACGTAGACCATGTAAAAGATGGAAATTTCAGTAGGTTGGACATTTTGGGTTTTAATCTGGCCATTTCAGTTTTTCTTAAATAATTAAAAAATGTGAAACCAGTAGTTGAAAACAAAAGTAAGCACCACCACATTTCATAGAGGTATCCTTTTCTGTCCTCTGTTGTCTGTTGCTTTTAATTTATCAAAAGATGCAATAATACCATGAAAATAATTGATTTAAACCTCTTTCAAATTTTGTATGTTTGTCTTGAAAAAAAGTATTTTCAAAAATTCTGTTGTAAGTAAAAGATTTTCATATATATGTTTGTGAGCATTTTGTGTTTATTCACACTTGTTTTGTTTGATAAAGAATTGAAAAATAGGTTGGGGTTTTTTTCAGGATTTGAGAGAGACACTTTTGTTAACAGCTGTAAACACTGAGGAATAAAGTGCTGTATTTGAAGTTATTTGCATCACTTGTGTAGTGTGATTTGGATCCACTATCATATGTTCCTTCTGTGTAAGGAAGAATTCCTGCTGGTGATTTACATTAGTGATGGAACTTACTTTTTTGGTAATGAAAAAATAACAGATATATTTTGTCCAAAATGGAGAAGGCTGTAGATAACAATACAGGAAAATTTCAACAGACAGGGCATGTCACAAATACATCCCTACTACATTGTCTGGGATTACTAAGGAATTTCAGTTAAATTTTATTTTCATTAAAAAAAAAAAAAAAAGAAAAAAGATTTAAAAATTACATAGGTCTGTATGATCATTACTTTTGTCTTTGAATGTTCATTACCTCATATAAAAACATACTTGGGATAAGGTATTTTGAGGTTTCCTACAAGGTAAAGAATAGCAAGCCCTTAGGGTGCTACAGTGCTCCTGTGTAATAGCCAGCATTAGCAGCCACTACAGAAGCCTTGTCTGAATTGGGCTGTCATGCTGTGAAATCTTTTCAGAATTAGCATGCTTAAAAGCGAGAGATTGTGCTAATGAAGAACTGTGCTTTGTAGTACTTGGAATAGTGAGTAGCAAAACAGTGTAGTGTCAACCACTAAAATACTGAAAGAATAATCTGCAAGTACCTAGCTTCCTAAGTTTTCTCAGGCAACGTTCCAAGGCTCACGGAAGGCGAAGCTAGACTGGGGACTCTGGTATGAGGTTAATCCTGCAGAATTGTCGTGGGTGACAGTCAAGGAAGATGAATATAGGTTGTTTAGATTTCTTTGAGATACAAACTCAGAGCCATGAAGTGCAATTTTAATATTTTTCTATTATAAATATTAAACCAAAATTTTACCATTTATATAAAATATTTACAATCTTCTTTTTTACACTTTTTCAATCTTCTCAAACAGCATTAAAACAAAAAACTTTCAAGTTGCCATACAGATCAGTTACAACAAAATAACAGATTGCTACTGTAACAAAAACGTATTTCCAAAAACATACACAAGCTATTTTAAAGGCAGTTATGTTTAATCTGAATATGAACAGTAGCCCTGCCTCATTAATTGTGGTATTACTCAATCTGTTTACTTTTATCTTTAAATGATCAGAATTTACACTTAAAAAATAAGCAGTAGGGGGGAGGGGCACTTGTTTTTCCTTCTTTCCTGTATGTACATGAAACACAGCTGAGCCTGGAGAAGGAATAAAGGTGATTGCTTTGCATTTGAATTAGCCATGACAAGCTAAATGTCAATATCAGTGTTTGCTAACATGACTTTTAAACAGCACTTAATACCTTAATTTTATCTTTTTTCCTAGCGTAAGACAGCTTGAAGATGAATACAGATGTCATTTTTGCTCAGTAGCTTTGTCAGTTTCGGCAGTATCCCTGTAGTCAGCTTCTGCTTTCAGTCTTTCGTGCAGCAAAACGGAAGTCCCAAAAGAAATAAGGAGGGACTACCACCATAAAAAAAGGAGAGAAAAAAACAAAAAGAGAAAACTGTAAGGGGCTTTGGGCAAACAGAGAACCTGAAGGTACTTTAAGAGCTCTGAAATTCTCCAGGTATCAACTGATTTCTTTGAAGCAGGAAGTTTTCAGCATACATGAAGGACCGCATACTTGTTCTGTAAGACATTCCTGCAGACAGTTCTCTTAAGTCATTCAGATTGTTTGTAGGGACAAGAAGACAACACAGAGAAACGTTAAGTTAGCATTTAAGACTCTACAAATCTGTGGTCATAACTCAGTTCTGAGTATGAAGTACTCAACCTAGGAACGCAGTAGCCTTTGGGCCAACTGCCGATCTTAGGGAATCTTCTTTTTAAATAAAGTTTCTTTTTAAATAAGAGTTTGTTCATGATCTCTACCCCCTGGTGTAGACAAAGTATATGCATACACACAAATTCTATT